>NW_027315779.1:15796472-15951472 GCF_026437365.1 Eucyclogobius newberryi
ACAATTGAATATATAAATGAGGCTTATTCATACAGTATGTTCAAAAACATCCACTAAGCCTTGCCCTTCAGTCGTTTTGTCATTTCCTGCCAATGTTCAATGTGAGGATCTTCTCTCCGTCACTGGCAGCGGCTCCACACCATACAAGGAATATTCTCAACAAACACATTTTATTCTGTGTCTAACGCCGCTGACCCTTTCACCTGTGTGCTATTTCCATTCTCCTTTTTAATGTAACAGCACAAACAATATGTGCTTCACGCCTACACAAGTGCATATGTGGGGGGGGGGGGGAACAATAAAACTCACAAACCTACACAAAACGGCCCGGGGCCAGTGGGACACAAATGCGTACTTATGCAGGAATCTATAAATAGCTTAAGGTCAGGTGTTAAAAATAGACTGGCGCAAATAAAAGCAGGGCTCATTGTGCTGCGTCTAAATGCTTTGACAGTCTGTCTCTGTGCATTGGGTTATTTGTGTTAGAGGCAGAGACAGGCAGAGAGCGCACAGGGGCTGAAAAGACCAGAGATGCTGCTCAGATCCAGCTGGCTCCTGGGTTAATTAGACTTGGGGCCACATCCCGCCCTGTTCCTGTGCTCCATGTATCTCTCGCACCACCTCCAGAATTCTGCTGTCCTCATAATCACATGTGGCACCAACTTTTTTTTTGAGTTTGCTCACAGTTTTGGCTCCAAAATGAGACTCCAGCCCAGGCCCTAGTCGCCTCTGGGTGTTTCCCCTGAACAAACGGTATCAGGCTGAACTGTTTACGCAGCAAGAGTAAAAAAGGTCAATTGCGCAGAAATAATTAGAGGCAGTGGTTTAACCGCAAGCAAGACTCAGGTTTTCTAGAGCAGAGTGGGGAAAGGTATTCGACATTTCAACGATTCAGTGGTGGAAGAACTCAATGTTGTTATGAGCAGCACGAGCAAAATAAAAAAGTAAAAGTTTAAGACGTAATTGACAATCTACATAAGTAAAAGTAATGCGATGACTTTGTTAAAGAATCGTTTAAATTGAAATACATTTTATGCAAAGATTTCTGTTTGCTCAAACCCTTTCGAAAGGGCGTGATGAAAATAATCTCTCAATCCAAGTCCAGTTCAAAAATGTAGTGGAGTAGAATGATTTAAATACAACTGTAGGTGTGTGTGTGTGTTTATATAGTATTGTTGCATTCATATTTCAAAGCTAGACCAGAATAGATTTATGCTATATTATATTATATTATATTATATTATAATAAAATGTTATAACCTTTGTGTACATTTTTGTTTCTCCTCGACAGGAACTTGGGGAAATCAGGTTTACGTGTTTCCTGTCTAGGATTAGGTAAATACACGTCCTTAAATTAAGTGATTATTTGTGTGTCCCTGTCTGACCTTGCTGTCCTCTGCCCTGAACAGGAACATGGGTGACATTTGGTTCACAAATCTCAGATGAGGTAAGAACTGAACGCATTCACTTTCAAGCGTAAATTATCTAAACCCTGTAATAATGTAAAACACAACTGTAAACGCCTTAAAACCAGACTCTGACATCACTTGTGTCACATGTATCTAATTTTTCCAACCCCTTTTATTATATTTATCATATTTTGTGATATTTTGAGGCTAATCCCAATGTTCCCAATGAAACAATATGTTCCACTTCACTTTCCCCTCCAGTTGCCTCTATTCTGAATGTTAAAATGTATTCCTAAGAAGCTGCATATTAGCCAAGTAGTCTTAAACAGTAGAAGTCAGGTGTTCACAGTATTATGCCTGATCAGTACTTTACTCTCCTAAGTGTCCTTCACAATGTCCTTGGACTAATTAGAGTGTGTTTTATTCTTGTGTGCTCAGATGGCAGAGAACCTGATGAACATCGCGTATGAGAACGGGGTGAATCTGTTCGACACAGCGGAAGTGTACGCGTCAGGAAGGTCAGCATCACTTCCTCCAACATCCAATTAAAACTTTTCTCTCCTCGTTCTGCACAGGAACTATTTTCAAACTAGCCACCAGACACATATTGTCTGAAGAAATCCCTGATTTAACTCAAATGAAAACCATGATTTTCTTTGCCACTTTGAATAAAACACTGAGTTGAAGATGGCATATAAAGATTTATTGTATGAATTTCTTTTCTCCACAGAGCGGAAATCACTTTAGGAAACATTATTAAGAAGAAGGGATGGCGGTAAGGTGTCAAACACTTACAATGTCAATTATTAATTATAAAAAGGAACTGGTTCAATGAAACTGTAGAAAATACATCATACATATTGTTTGATTATGTTAAATTGGGTTTAGTTACAAATTTGATGAAAAAGCATGTACACAAGGCAAGTTTATTTGTAGAGCACAACTTGTACACAAAGTAATTCAGCGTGCTTAACATAACAGGAAGTATTTGGAGTTACTTGATTTATTTATTGTGATTCAACGCCATGGCGTCCTGAGAAAACGCACCCGAAGCACCTACAGTATTCGCCAATTTGATGTTTTTTGTCCATGTGATGTTTCTGAACATGTGATCAATCAGACAACATATTTCAAAGGGGTCATTTCACTCCTGCGTTATGCCCTGACATTGAAACGCCTTGAATAAATAACTCAAGCAACTATGCTTGACTTTTTCTCATTGGTTTAATGTTGTGCCTTTAACAGACGTTCAAGTTTTGTCATCACAACTAAGATATACTGGGGAGGCCAGTGAGTATTCAAACTGTAGTGAATCAATGTGTTCTTTTATTGCCTCAATAATGTATGTGCGTGTGTTTTGTCCTCAGAGCGGAGACTGAGAGGGGCCTGTCCAGAAAGCACATTATTGAAGGTAGAGACTGATTTATATTCCATTGGATCAGTGCGGTTTCCTTTTACTTTCTATGGCTTTTACTCTTGGCTTATTAATGCAACACATGGTTTAAACTGGTCTAAAACTGTTACAATTAACAAATTAAAACTAAATAAATTGTCACACTACACACAAACAAACAAACAAACAAACAAACAAACAAACGATGTAACTAAACTCGGATGCGACCATATCACTAACTTCAACTAAACCAAAGTCAGTTCATACAATGTTGTTGTTTTTTCGAGTACTCACTCTGCAGTTTGAGAACCACTGCTGTGTAACTAAGTGTAATTGGTTTAAAGTCCTGCTCTATTGGTCCAAACTAAATGCATGAGGTCAGATGAGGAACCACGACTTTTCCTGCCCATTGAATCGGTGCCCGACCAAACGACTGCTGGTGATGTCTAAGAGGCTGATGGCATTGTGTACACTCATCTCTTTTAGTTTGCACAAAATGGATGGCCTTGAGCTGACCATTTAGTAATGTCTGACTGTTATTGCCATGTCTCTTTTGATGGAAGGCTGTTGCATAATGACTAAAGGAAATACAGTTTAATGTTACAAGGCTAGGTTCACTTCAGGCCATTTTCTAAATCCGAGTATTTTAGGAAGTTTGTATTTATGTATAATTAGTATTAGTATATATGTCGTATATGAAACAATACAAAAAATGATGTGACATGATGAAGAAGCTCATTTCTGTTTTATGTTCAGGAGCAATATATTGCTTTGTTTTTTAATATTCATTGTTACTTCCAGGTTTACGAGGATCCTTGTCTAGACTTCAACTAGATTATGTAGATATTGTTTTCGCCAACAGAAATGATGTTAACAGTCCAATGGAGGGTAAGTTCCTTGGCGTCATATGTGTGCATTGTTAAAAATAACCTTCTACATTCTTACATTGTCAATTGCAGAGATTGTGCGTGCCATGACATTCGTAATAAACCAGGGTATGGCCATGTACTGGGGCACCTCGCGCTGGAGTGCAATGGAAATCATGGTGAAGGCTCTTCTCTCAATATGAAAGCCCTTCTCGCCACAAGTGCAAATAAGAGGAGTGACATTTTGGATCTTTTTTACAACAGGAGGCGTACTCAGTAGCGCGGCAGTTCAACCTGATCCCACCAGTGTGTGAGCAGGCCGAGTACCACTACTTCCAGAGGGACAAAGTGGAGGTGCAACTGCCAGAGCTCTACCACAAAATAGGTGCAAAAACATTTGGCCCTCTGTAAATACATTATGATTGATTGCCAGGATTTTTATTAGACAGGGCATTTTAGCATGAAATGTGGATGAGAGAGAAGGGACATGCAGTAAACCAGTCACCTGGAGCCTGGCATGTGTGCTGCCGCCACTCGCCAGGGATTTGACAGGGAAAGATAAGATAAGATAAGATATTCCTTTATTGTCCCACATGGGGAAATTTCATCGGTGCAACGCAGATAGATACAGAGGTAGATACAGAAGAACAGATCACTTATAGGAAGTCTGAAAAACACTTTCAGTAGAAGATCTCCTATAAATAAATAAAAACTCCCATAGACAAATAAATAAATAAATACCATTGCATGTGATCCCGACAGTAATTGCACATGAATATGTGTCACGACAGCACATAGATTGCACATGAATTTCACAGTAATTGCACATGAATTGCACATGAATTCCAACAGCAATTGCACATATGACAGAATTGCACATCAGTATTAGGTTACAGACACTCTTCACTTTTGACCTGTAGATTAGGACATACATTTGAAGTCACACAAATACCTGATTATCTTTACTTTGTACTGCATTTATTATTTTCCCAACAAACATCTGTTGGTTTGGATTACAAAGTACATTATTGAACTGTTGTGTGAAATGTGAGTGGTTGGAGCCCAGCATAGCCTGGCTCAATTTGGTTTAAATGGTTAAGATTGATTAGGATTGATTTAGCTGGACAATAATGAGCACGAAATTAGTTCCCACTCAATCTTGCAGAGAAAATTAAATGGCTCTAAATCCATGATTAAGACGTGTTTTAAAACTATTTTTAGTATCAATAACAAACTTTCAATTTGTCCTGTTGAAAGTCTTGGTCCACTGCACTCCGCTCTGTCCAGAGCTTATCTTGGACACTGTGGTCTTGACTGGAGCACAGCTGGACTCAAAGGTTTCTCTTGGTTCTCTCTCTCAGGCGTGGGAGCAATGACCTGGTCCCCCTTGGCTTGTGGATTAATCACAGGGAAGTACAGTGATGGTGTGCCCGAGTGCTCCAGAGCAGCCATGAAGGTCAGTTTGATTTGCACCGCCTCTCCCTCTGGGGCCTCTCTCAGAGTAATTCTCCTCCCAAACGGCAGGGTGTTGAAGTTTGAGATCAGCACAGAACAACACTGTTGTCTTAATACATCTCTCTCCATTTACTCTCTCTGAAGGGCTACCAGTGGCTGAAGGAGAGGGTGAACAGCGAGGAGGGCAGGAGGCAGCTGGCTAAAGTGAAAGAGCTCCACCTACTGGCCGACCGCCTGGGCTGCACCGCTGCGCAGTTAGCCATTGGTATGACAGGACACAAATACACATACAAGAAATAAAAGTTCATTCAATAACAGACAGGTAATATTTGTTTGGTGGTCTTCTCTTAACTGCTTTGCAACACATCAACTCAATTATGCATCTGCTCAAATGTGGTCCAATACAAGAGAGCAACTGTTCACCTCAAGCTCAAAGTAGCACGGATTGGTTCATTCATTATTGTGTATGAATATGTAATAACTTCATGTAATAGGCCATTTATTGTTGAGCTGCATTTGTCAGACATTATTTTTTCGAAGACCTCATTCCAACAGTAGTTTATGATGTTTTCCAGCCTGGTGCTTGCGCAGTGAAGGAGTCAGCTCGGTGCTCCTGGGGGTCTCGACTGCTGACCAGCTTGTGGAGAACTTGGGCGCCATGCGGGTGAGTGTTGCTCATGTCTCCACTCACACAGCAGTAATTTAGTCTGACATGTGTTGCTTCATTAAAGCCCTGTGTGGGACTTGTCACAAGATACATCTATATCGTACTGCTTTAAGAAGAGCAACCAAGTGCCTTTGAAAATGAACCGTTTGGCATTTTGTTGCTTATATAACAAAGAAAATGCCTGCGTGGCTTTTAGAATCCAATCATTAGTGTAAATGTCTGTGTCTTTGTGAGTCTAAATTGAAGGGACAGTTGTGTTTCAACATTCATCTTATGTAACAAATTAGCATAGTTTTAATTGCATGAAATGTCAAACAACATTCATATCAAATGAACCATAGAGATAATCAAAATGTTCAGTTGTAGAACAGCAAGGAGACTATTGAATTTCATTTTGTAATTACATCTTCTTTTAATATTTACCATTCAGTACAGGCTACAATAAAAAAACATGTATTTATTTATCTTTTTCAGCTATTATCCCAAATGACCCCTCAGACCATCGCTGAGATTGACGCTTTGTTGGGCAACAAGCCACATTCGAAGAAGGAGTCCCGCGCTTGAACAAAACCAATCTGAGACTGGACAATTGGGAATCACTGCTTCTGCTCTATACTCAATGCATGTCCTCTGCAACATCATGCTTCCAGTATTGGTGCATAACCATTCTTTCCCAATACATTATAACCACTATAAATCAAGAAAATCTCCTTCAATCGTGAAAAAAATGTCATATAATGCTCCGTTACAAATAATTGTTTCTGGACAATGGGACGATACTGAGAAAAACACACCTGTGCTACATACTGTACATTCTACTACTGTACATTGTCCTCCAGTGAGCGGTGCTTTCATTGGACATGAGCCTCACCCTTCAGCCTGTTGTGATATGATGTTTAGTAGCCAGAAGAGGGTTGTCGTTGGTTACGTCTAGCCTAACATTTCCCATTATGTGCATGTGACTGGTCTGCCATGCTCACTGCTTCACAGGGTTGGGGACAATGGATTCATTGTGAGTTTGAGCTAAGAGCTAATCCAGTCTGGTATTGCCTCAAGAATCTGAATCAGAAAGGTTACATGCTTTTGAAAGACGGACAATTTATTTGTTATGAGCATGTGATGCTTATAGCTGTCGAGGTACAATGATCAATAACAACATTATGACCACAGTGAATGAAGATTACGACTTGTCTTGATGGTTACTCTGTTAGTTTGGAACATTTCCCAAAACTCTGTGTTCTCCCTCTGTCGTCCAGGTAGAGTCCAGAGCAAAAAGAAGGTTGAATTTTTAGAATATGTTTCGTCTCGTTTTGCCTGCCTCAGCATTTTGAGGTTTTGCCAAATCTCTCTCCTTGCTCTTCACCAGATTTTGAGCATTAAAATCCTGTCCAATTGGCCCTACTTTTAACTTTTGAGAAATGCACAGTGGTAAACTTGTGAAAGGTGTTACATTTTCTAGCATATATTTGCTAAGACTTGCTAAAAATACCAGATAGTATAAACTCAAATGATGTCATAATGTAATGCTTGATCAGTGTACCTTAAATCCTTGTGTGAATTATGTTACAATCAAAAACTGAAACTAGTATTAGTAAAGTCCCAACCCTGCCTTCACAGCAGTCTCTCGCCTCCTGTTTGTAAACTGTGCGCATGTCCCTTTAAGAGAGAATTGCCCAAACAGGGTTTTAATGTGGCATGGCTTTTATGGCTTATGTAGATTTGCAGTGCCCTTGTAAGCCATTTTTTACTCTCCTGAACAGTATTTTGATTGGTGTGGTTGGTAAAGGCGCCTCCAGACACTGCTCTGTGCATCAACCTTTGTATCTCTCTAAACTGTTACAAACGATGGCACTGACCTTGAATCTAACCCAGAAGGACTTTATGCAAAAGTAACAGAGCAGTGGATCTGGACACTGTGGAATTAGTTTTACAATAATTTATCAGAGCAAAATTGTGTCTTTTGGGGTAAAATAAAGCAAAGTATTAATATAATATAATTTTATTTATTTTATGATAAATAATCTATCCCTGTACATTTTGTCGCCGGTGTTACACTGATTTTATACGACGTTATTTTTGTTGAAGGTCTTTTCCTTTTCTAAATTGTCATGAAAACAGCTCTAACCCTCGTGGGACATGTTGAGAAATGAAATAGTTTATGTTAATGTGTAAATACCTGTGTGACGGTGAGAAGAAGAAGACATTTTACATAAATGGCGGACGTGGTTGGACTGATCTGGCAACATGCGGCCTCTCCCTGTGACTCTGTGACAACTGTAGCCAACATGTACATACAAACTTTCAATCAACTCTCAACATGTACTTTTGCCTGCATATTCTATATTTTACTGTACTGCAACTACCAGAAACCAAAAGAGAACAGCATCTCATACTGAATGTAATATGTGTGACTCAAACATATCTAACCTAAGAGGGAAAAGCTCCCCTTTTGACAAAATCCATTTTCCAGTTTGATTATTTTCACAAGGATCCACACCTGGGGTTTTCTCAAACTCTGCTCAACATTTTGAAGTGGAACAATGGTTGGCTTTTCCAATTTCATTTCATTATGAGTTATGATCATTATGAGCATTTGGAATAAACCTCTTTTAGTTTGCCATCATGATTCATTCCCATGATACATTGCTGCCTTTTGATCTGTGCACTTCATTGAACAGCATTGCCTTTGTGGACATTTGAATTAAGGCATTAGCTATTTCTGTCTGTGTCTTTGAGGGCATTTTAGGCATTCATTACATGACAGGAAACCAACTAGAAGAGAGTATGGGATGAGTTCTTACAAAAACATATAATTCATGAACGTATAACATTATTCCCCGAACGGAAAGCTTTTTGTATGTTTTTGTACAAGAGTTTCAACAGCTTTTGGATCTCAGCACGTTCTAAGAACTTTGAAGAGATTTGAAGTTCTAGAAGTAGTTGAAGATGCACACAGCACTAATCTGAATTTTAATGGAAGAACACATTTTCTTTCAGCCTTAGAAAAGAAGGCCTCTGACTTACAGTATTTCACACACTAAATATACAATAGTGCGGGGATTGGCGGTGGTGCAGTGTTCCTTCTCTGAACACGGGGAACAGAAAGCAGCACTACAGACTTTTAATAGGGAGTAAATGCATTTAGGGAGGCACTTGTGAATTATTAACAATTCAATGTGCTGCTGCGAGTCAAAACAAATTATGTACCCTCTTTGAGCACTACAATGCAATTAGATGCCACAAGAACCCTCACAATAAGAAAGAAGAGAAAAAGAGTATTGAGTCGGTTATGGACATAGACCATTTTTTGTGGCTCAATAATTGCTGATAACTTCCTCTCTGCGCCACAGTTTCTGGCAGCTCTGGGGTCAATCGAGAGGGGCAACAGTGGTGTCCGACTGTGTGGCGCAAAAAGAGCAAAGCTGGCAGGGAACACATCATCACTAATACCTTCAGTCCAGCACTAAACACCTGTGACGCACCGTCAGCTCCCACAGAGGACGTCCCCAATGTCATCCATCTCACAACAACAGAAAACACTGATTTCACTGAAAAACAGGAACAATAACCTGGGAAAATAAGAGCAAACCTGATGTTTTGTGTTTGATTTTCACAATATGCTACAATACAGTGTACAGTTAGGGGTGGACAATAATGACTAGAAGGAAAATGTCAATATGCCGATTATCTCAAGGACAGTATTCACACAGTATGAAGGCCATCCATCAGGAATGTTCTTTCAGCAGCCGTGTTAAAAGTGCATATGACAGCTTCACATCTTTGTCTATTACTTAGTTTGGTGGGAGAGTCCCTGTGGTAAATATTCATCATCATTTCCCATCAGCCAAGCAGCTTATATTATCATTAGTCACATCATAACTAGTGTGTAATTTATATTGGTTTTGGCCCTTGTTTACTGTATGGTTGCTAGGTAACAGTTGTGGAATTATGTCACATCTGCTGCACATGTCCAATCAGGAATTATAAACGTCACCAAAACTGTCAAACAGGGTAGAAATAGGCACATTTTTAGTCAAATCTGAAGTGAAATGAGTGCTCAAATCTAAAAAAGGCTTACTTTTTCTTTTCTTTTTTAAATAACAAAAATATACTCAATATTTTACTTTTGCATATCTCCAAAACAACTATTTCTGTATTTACAAAACTATAAAATTGATTTTGGCCATGGTACAAGCCCTGAAGACTAAGTCATGGAACTACAAATGAAAAATAGGCTTTTGGCTGAAATAACTACATTTAAAAAAAAAAACTAAATTAAGAATCCAGGACTTTTGAGCAGCTTAAACCCACATTGCTGTTTTAATTCAGGGGTAAATCCTACTACTTGATCTAAAGTAACCTGGCTTGACACCAACATGAACCATGCTCTTGTCCCATTCCTCCTGAAATGTAAGTCATTTAAAAATCTCAATAGAAATTAGCCGTGGGAAGGAGTCAAGCACAGCCAAATGCCGTAGTAAGTGAAGGTCGTTGATTTAAAAGGGTCATATGAAGTGAAAAGCTTACCAACATGCTCACAAACAGTATTGCTCGTCTACTTTGGACGGCTCCCCCTGGTCTTACATAATCCCTGCCGTCTGCACATCTGCTCGATCACATCCAAATCCCCACAGCTTTCTTTAAACTCATCAACATGTCTCCACACAAACAGCAGCTCTACAGCCGCACAGACAAAGCTACACTTGTCCTTTTAGTTCCGTTTCCTCACACACAAACACATGTGAACCTTCACTTAAATACCTTTGTGTTTTGTCAATTTAATTCTTGTTCTTTGCTACATATTTGAGTTAAATGTTAGAAGCCGAACATCCGTTTTGTGCATTTGCAAAAACAGTTATTTTCCCTATTTGACATGTTTAAACCTGCACAGTAAAACTTTTCTAGAGGGAGCACACTACCCGCTCGTCTCCATGGCGATGTTATTGCTTTACCTGAAATGTTCCACACTCAACATTAAACCTATCTTTATCTCCCTTGTATTTAAATCGATTACAGGCGTTTTTATTGCTAAAGTATTACCTTAAAACAGGTTATCACGGCAAAGCAATAGCATCGCCATGGAGACAAGCAGGTGGCAAACTCACCCACTGACAAGTTAAAGAAAAGTTAAGGAAAAAAGTATTTACTATTACTATATGTTTTTCCAAGTCTTCATTACTTTTGTCTGACCCTTTAAATGCTGTGAAACAACACTGCGCAGACAAAGTGGGCTCATCACATCATTTTATTTTCTACTAAAATACAGATTTCATGCAGATGTTGATACTTTGAACAGCAAACACATAATAAATCGATATGTAATTTTTTTATTTGACACTCCGTACAGTTTTACAAGTGCAAAGTCCTAGAGAGCTTATAAATGTGTTGTTTTTTTCACATGCATTTAGTGGACTGCTACCACAATTTAACCTGCCATAATATTGCACTTAAAAAACATCAATAAGTGACAAGGTCTAGCAATAAGTAAACCATGTGAATGCTATAGGAATGCCGTCAGAGCAACAGAAAATAAAACATTAACTATTCTCAATTTGATAGGTAGCAAAATATAGTGTATAAAACTATTATTTCAGGCTGTGGCACAAATTAAACTAAAGAGTGGAGTCAAAGGCATCGAGTTAATGTAAAGGTTATGTCGGGAGCGAACTCTCCTCAGTCTCCTTCACAAGGCAGGCTATGAATTCAAAATAAAAAGAGGTAGTAACATTTCCTCCACTGCTTGAATGGAAAGATGTAGAGTGAGATAAAACAGTAGTCAAATGTCTAATAATAGTACCACCGCATGCTAAAAAAGGACTCATCCGAACAGTTAAAAATAGTGTTTTCTTTGACACATTTTCACAGTTGCATATTGATACTAAGTTTTGTTTTTTTAACAAAGACAACATCGCACAACTCATGCATACAGACAGATGTATTGTGGAACATCACAGCACATTCACAGCCTATTGAGTGGTTTATTCGCTGACCTAAGAGAGTTAGCAGATTTGACTGGATCGTCACCGATGGCACACTTTAAATGGGTCAGTTCGTAGTTGCTCTGGTCTGGACATACATTTTTATGTTAGAAAGATCCTTCAGTGCTTATAAAATGACTTTGTCCTGGTACACTTCTGGTTTCTCCTTAATTAGCAACACATTTTTTAAGCCAGACTTTATCCGTCAGTTTATTAGCCAAGATTTAGGCAGATTTGTATTACACTTAGATTAACAATGGTACTTAAAGCCAAATACATGTGGAAAGATTGAGAATCCTATTTCTACCTCAGTCTATCTTTTTGTCCTTCTTGCTCCCTATCTGCATGACATCATTGAGCGTGAAAGTGACAAATGTGATATGTTCAAGTTCACTTTCTTTCCCACACTCCATCAGACCTGAGAATGTATCTTTATCCCCATTGTAGGCCAGGTCTGAGTATCCGCTCGGTCCACTGTGGATGATCTTAGGCTTGTCCCATCCAGACGAGTGCAGG
Organism: Eucyclogobius newberryi; assembly: GCF_026437365.1. NCBI lineage: Eukaryota > Metazoa > Chordata > Actinopteri > Gobiiformes > Gobiidae > Eucyclogobius > Eucyclogobius newberryi. The sequence goes on from NW_027315779.1 coordinate 15,808,757, forward strand.
GGCGAGCGGTTCAAATACACCCCCATGTCTCTCCTGCAGGACTTATGAGTCGGGTGCATGAAGAGGAGCCATGTTTGCGTGTCCGGGGACAGGAGGGACGTCCCGCAGGCTTTGCTTTCAGCGTCATCGTTCGGCACAAACTCCGGAGCGGGGAAGCCAATGACACTGCCCTGACAACCTGAGTGGGGCTCCACCAGCTCTTGGGCGACGTGCGGCTTGTCAAAAAACACACCACTGTTCTCACTGAGGGCCTCGCATCGGCGGCCCCCTCTTTTGCGCGTGCAGCGGGCATTGCAGTACAGGTGGCTCCTGCCTTCGTGGTCGATTATTTCGGCCATCTCGCATTCGCACGAGGGCTTGCTCAGCATCTTGCCCAGTCGCCACGTCTGGCCACAGTCCTCGCTGTAGATGGAGAGGGCGCGGGGCCGGACGGTGCCGGGAATGGGATACGAGAAGCACCTGTACGGGATGTAAAAGGCGTACGCTGGGATGATCAGTTTCCCGTTCTCCAGCTGGACGCCGTGGCCAGGGCCGACGGCGAACGTGGCCCATTTGTGGATCGTCTGCCCGATCACGCTCTCCGTCAGGTCCCGCACGTCGCTCCACGTTTGCCCATTGTCACTGCTGGTGACGTAACACAGTCGGGTTTTGTTCCTACCTGTGCAGATTTGCCACCGCTCTGTAATGCTTTCCAAGATGCAAATGAAAAACAAGAAGACCGTTTGACTGTTTTTCTCATACACGGGGCAGGGGTTCATTGTGCGGTAGTTGGGTAACGTGGCCGACTGCAGCTCCTGTCTCGACGACCACTAAAGAGAAAACAAGAAGATGACACAGTGACTGTTCAGTGTAATTATAGAGTAAGCCTGATGCCACTCCTGTGACGCTCCGTGCAATCAAAATATGTCATTCAGCACCAGAGCAATTTCAGTTTTCTGTTCGTCTTTATCACAGGCTGTTTTGACACAGTTACAGATAGTGACGAAGACAAACATATATTATCTTCATTTTGGATTATAATAACTGCATTCCAATTGATAAGACTTGCTGTAGAAATGCAAAGCAAAATCAAACCTTATGCTGTCACCTCTGAAGAGGCTCTTGTAATCTAGTGAAAAGTCCAAACTCATCCAAGACCAGGCCTCATTTAGCTCTGTTATTGTGAGTTTACAGGCGAGTTAAGTCAAACTCTTGCTTCTTACCTCGACAGATCCGTCCTCTTTCACGGTGCCTCTCCTCATCACGAGGATCTTGGCGTCGTGGTCGCAGGGAGAGGACCTCTGCTCAGCGAAGGCGAGGAAAGTCTGGACGTGCCGCAGGTAAATGAGAGAAGGGATCCGGTATGTGATGCCACCGGGCTCCTTCTCAAATAAAGTTGTTTTGACCGGTTCGTCCATGTTGCCACTTTTCGAGGCTCTGTTCCCCATGGTTGATTAGAGTCCTGCAAAACACAGGAAATAACGGAGAAAACAGACAGAGCTTGTGTCCTGTGCCCGGAAACATCTGTAGAGAGCCCAGCACAAGGAAGAAGAGTTCACACTTCAGCAGCTCCCGTCATGACATTCAGGCTGAGCTTCAAATGCGAACCGCGCCGCACAATAAACACTTACCTTCACAGGCCACTTGTTACGTCCTTTAGTACTGGCAAAAATGTCATGATAAGGACTCTTTCCTCAAAAAAGACAACAAATATGATGCCACCGACAATAATGCCGTGTGCTTTAATAAAACAAGGACGTCAATGAGTCGAAAAATACTCTCTCTTTCACTTCCGTGTTCTCTACTCTCTTTCACTTCCGTGTTCTCTAATAGAGAGATTAGCGTTATCAAAATTGATAATGAAAAATAAAAATAAATGACTGTCGCTACGAATAAGAGCCGTATTCAATTGTAATAGACATGATAAACTATACACACCTTATAAAGGAGAAGAAAAATATATATTTGTGGAAATCATCACTGCGGCGATAATCTCTCCCTCCTTGTACGCATGCGCACTGCTCAACTCTGACCGTAGATACAAAGAGGTTCCGTTAAATATACATTTAAATATACCTTTCCGATTCAAAATCGTGGTGGAATTTATTTTATAACAACTTAATAATTTCAAAATAGTTTTAAAAACGAATGATTGCGACAGACACTAGTTTAGAATCCGTTTGGTCAAAACTAAACTGTCTTGGTTTTACTTTTGATCTTGGTATTATCAGTGGAGTTCTAGCGCCTCCTAGTGGACCGGATGCTCCACTCATATTGTGTTGCTAGGAGACAGGACTCTCTTAACCCCCTTGACTCCAGCAGTGGATGCACTTTTTAAATGTTTTTATTTTATCTCCAGTTTAACTGAAACACAAATGAAAATGACTCCGTTATTTGATCACGTGCAGACTTTGAGCCACACTCTCTGTTTTCCATCTTCTCCCACTCGACGACCAGGTAAAGACAGCAAGTGAAGCAGGCTGCTAAAGTTAGCATGGAGCTATGAGCTGTGATGCATAATATTACAACATACTTACTTTTTTTTATAGATATAAACCTTTCCTTTTCAGGTGTTGGACACTGGCTTGTTGCGTACAGAAGAGCAGAGGAGACTCACTATAGAAACGTGTACAGAAGAGTGAAAGAAACATACAAGAGCCTGGACTGTGGAGTTTCTGGATGTAGGACTTTAAATAAAGACTTACTGGTAAGTCTTCTTCTTTTTCTGTGGTGTTTTATCTTCTTCTTTGATGTTTTACATTACCGCCACCTATTGTTGTTGTATGTCTTCTGTAGCTGTACGTCTTCTGTAGTCGTACGTCTTCTGTAGCCGTACGTCTTCTGTAGTCGTACGTCTTCTGTAGCTGTATGTCTTCTGTAGTCGTACGTCTTCTGTAGTCGTACGTCTTCTGTAGCTGTACGTCTTCTGTAGCTGTACGTCTTCTGTAGTCTTACGTCTTCTGTAGCTGTACGTCTTCTGTAGTCGTACGTCTTCTGTAGTCGTACGTCTTCTGTAGCCGTACGTCTTCTGTAGTCGTACGTCTTCTGTAGCTGTACGTCTTCTGTAGCTGTACGTCTTCTGTAGTCTTACGTCTTCTGTAGCTGTACGTCTTCTGTAGTCGTACGTCTTCTGTAGCTGTACGTCTTCTGTAGTCGTACGTCTTCTGTAGGTGTTCGTCTTCTGTAGTTGTACGTCTTCTGTAGTCGTACGTCTTCTGTAGCCGTACGTCTTCTGTAGTCGTACGTCTTCTGTAGCTGTATGTCTTCTGTAGTCGTACGTCTTCTGTAGCTGCATGTCTTCTGTAGTCGTACGTCTTCTGTAGCTGTACGTCTTCTGTAGCTGTACGTCTTCTGTAGTCTTACGTCTTCTGTAGCTGTACGTCTTCTGTAGTCGTACGTCTTCTGTAGTCGTACGTCTTCTGTAGCTGTACGTCTTCTGTAGTCGTACGTCTTCTGTAGTCGTACGTCTTCTGTAGTCGTACGTCTTCTGTAGCCGTACGTCTTCTGTAGCTGTACGTCTTCTGTAGTTGTACGTCTTCTGTAGTCGCACGTCTTCTGTAGTTGTACGTCTTCTGTAGTCGCACGTCTTCTGTAGCTGTACGTCTTCTGTAGTCGTACGTCTTCTGTAGTTGTACGTCTTCTGTAGTTGTACGTCTTCTGTAGTCGCACGTCTTCTGTAGTTGTACGTCTTCTGTAGTCGCACGTCTTCTGTAGCTGTACGTCTTCTGTAGTCGTACGTCTTCTGTAGTTGTACGTCTTCTGTAGTTGTATGTCTTCTGTAGTCGCATGTCTTCTGTAGTCGCACGTCTTCTGTAGTCGCATGTCTTCTGTAGTTGCATGTCTTCTGTAGTCGCACATCTTCTGTAGTCGCACGTCTTCTGTAGCTGTACGTCTTCTGTAGTTGTACGTCTTCTGTAGTCGCACGTCTTCTGTAGCTGTACGTCTTCTGTAGTCGCACATCTTCTGTAGTCGCACGTCTTCTGTAGCTGTACGTCTTCTGTAGTCGTACGTCTTCTGTAGTCTTACGTCTTCTGTAGTCGCACATCTTCTGTAGTCGCATGTCTTCTGTAGCTGTACGTCTTCTGTAGTCGCACGTCTTCTGTAGTCGCACGTCTTCTGTAGTTGTACGTCTTCTGTAGTCGCACGTCTTCTGTAGTCGCACGTCTTCTGTAGTCGCACGTCTTCTGTAGTTGTACGTCTTCTGTAGTCGCACGTCTTCTGTAGTCGCACGTCTTCTGTAGTTGTACGTCTTCTGTAGTCGCACGTCTTCTGTAGTCGCACGTCTTCTGTAGTCGCACGTCTTCTGTAGTTGTACGTCTTCTGTAGTCGCACGTCTTCTGTAGTCGCACGTCTTCTGTAGTCGTACGTCTTCTGTAGCTGTACGTCATCTGTAGTCGCACGTCTTCTGTAGTCGCACGTCTTCTGTAGTTGTACGTCTTCTGTAGTCGCACGTCTTCTGTAGTCGCACGTCTTCTGTAGTCGCACGTCTTCTGTAGTCGCACGTCTTCTTTAGTTGTAGACTGTCTGCAGTGCTGACTTCTTCAGTGTTTTTCTCTGGTGTTTTGGTTGGTATACAAGTGTTACATTACCACTATCTAACCCTAACTCCATTTCTTTATTCTGATTACTCTGATTCTCCAAATGGAAACTTCCTTTACTCTCACTCCCATTTAGCGCCTTTAGCGTGTTTTCTATTTCTGCCCATCATTTACTTCATGAAAATTGACTTTTTTTGTCAATTTGTTGTCTCACCATTTAAACTTTCATCTGGAAACAACAACAATCTTTCCAACAATGCAACCGAACAAATTTCAAATTGATATCTCTAAATTTGCACAACTACAAACCCTCTCAGCAGACACTCTTTGTGTTGCAGCTCAGACGTCACTGTGTGGATGAGCCTTTTGAGCTGAGCGCTGTGAGCATCACTGAGCAGAACTTACATGATGTTTGTTTGATTTACTACACACTCTAGACATCTCACAAACAGCAAGACTAAACCAATGTCTCTTTTTCAGGTGAATGACAAAGATTTACATTTGTTCAACAACGTCATTCAGATCGACGCATCACTAAACGCCCTGTGCTTAGGTGAGTCTTTCCCGTTATACAACACACATTATACCTTAAACTCACAACCAAATGCTGTGTTTTTAGGTCATTTCAAGAGTTTTGTGTCTCTGCGAGAGCTCAACCTGTCTCTGAATAAACTGCAGGACGTTGCTTTTGATCCGACAGACTTTCCACACTTGGAGGTACAAGACAGCATCCGGATGAGCTAATATTGGGGACGTTATCACAATAAACACACACGTTAAACATGCAGCATCAGGCCAAAATGTGCTGTTTCTGTGTCAGAGGCATGTCGTGGGCAGAGTTGGCCACACGAGGGCGCTGCAGCAGCCCTAAAGCTCTGCACTCTTTCTTTGAGTCTTGTTCTTGGCAGGATGGAAACAGATAAGCTCCTTCCTCTGAAATATGTGCTTGAACGTGCAGGTTTTGGACTTGTCCTACAACAGTTTATCCACAGATGCTTTCGCCGCTCTTGGGCGATTGTCGCGGCTCAGAGTCCTTCATCTGACTGAAAACCAGCTCCACGCTCTTCCTCTGAGCTCCTCCAACCACGACACGTCTCAGTCAGTAACTTGTTTTATTAAATGCTCTGTTCATAATGACACAACTTTATTGATTTTATTCTTTGTAATTGAAGCTGGAGTTACAGCACAGCAATGGTGGAAAGTAAAATAAGTCAAAAATAAAGTTGCTCAGAGTATTTTTACCACATTTTTAACAGGATTAAAATGTTAAAAGTACAATTGATATTGTTTGAGCAGATATTTTCATCAGATGCATGGAGAAAGCTTGTGTACAGGTTTTGAGTTCAAGCCCAAGCTTCAAGCAAACAAAATATCTGCATAAAAATCACCAGAAAGAATATTTAAATGGTACAAAAATCAATCACAATTCAAGTACCACATTAACGCATTAACATTTCTCAAAATCTTCATGAAATACATTTACGTTTTTACTCCGAAAGCACATTTTTAAACATGTACTTCAATACTTTTACCCAAACAGATTTTTTCATGTGATACTTTTACTTTTACTTGAGTATTCCCTTTTGCTCCTGTATCTGTTCTTTCCCACCAGCGCGACACGGCCGAGAGTAAAGAGTATGGTGCATCTTTGTCCAGGCAAACCTCAAACGGAGACACGTTTAGAAGCCTTGAAGTCCTGACACTCGATGACAACAAACTGTCTTCTGACGTCTTCAATGGCCTGACCAAACTGAAGAGGTAGAACCGAGCCACTGCTTCCGTTAGACAACAGGATTTTAATGCTGTTAAATTCACTATTGCAGATTGAAGTACTTAAACCTTAAAGGGAATCTGGTGTCTGAGGTCCCATTGTTGGAGCTCCTGGACCATTTAAAAACACAACACACTTCAACTGAGCAAAACGAAGCAGATGGAAATATCAGTGATAATTTAGTGACGCTTATGCAGGTAATAATAATAATGATAATAATAATACAACGTGTTTTATTGTAGATGATTGTGGTTTGTGTTGCTGCAGTTTCTTCAGCAGAAAGACTGGGACGACTACAAAGAGGCCACTTTTCCTTTCCCAGAACTGCACTTTCTTAATTTGTCGTGCAACAAGGTGAGCGTGCGGAATACAGTGTGAATGGGTTTTCCACGTCGTGCGATCCCAACAGTTGTGTCTGATAGATCGCCGAGGAGGAGGCGCTGTTAGCTGTGGCTCTGTTCCCAGCGCTGAGTGAAATCGATATCAGCTCCAACCCCCTGACCACACGCAGAAGCGGTGATTCTCTGTCCCTTCTCCTGTCAAAAGTGTCTTGTTTTGTCCAGAAAAGTGGGATTTAGAGTGGCACGTTTTTGTCTCTGTTTGGACTCAGGCGATCCACCGCTGCTGACGCACTACCTCCAGGACAAACTGGGTGTGAGAGTAAAGAGAAAAACTGAACAGGAAGTCAAGAACTTAAGAAAAGTCGAGCCGAAATGGAAGGTTTGATACTTTCTTTTGTGAAGTCTGATATTACGCCATTAGGATTCCTCAGCAGAATTAGACTTGTTGAATTATTCTACTTGTCACAATATCACATTTTTGGGATTGTGCAAATTACGTAAGTGGTGGAAAGCAACAAAGTACAGAAGTACATATAAAAGTGTCTTGACTTCAGTATGTTTTACAGTGGATACTTTTGACTTCCTTAGGTTGAGAGCAGGACTGGGTCTGTTAAGTACAAGTACAAGTTTAGGGTTTGAGGGATTCTTTTCTTGTAGCACATTCACGGTGGCATCTTTCCTAAAGGATTTCAGGGAAAGAGCAGGTTTTGAGCAAACAATAATCATGAATCTAGCCATTTTATTTAATTAAGTTATCAAGAATGAACCAAAGATCAAAAATGAGCTAAAGATCACAACATTTGATGCTTTAATAGTTCTCAAGATCTGTGTGAAATACATAAAAAAATGTCTTTAAACCTTTTTTTTTTTTTTAAATGTGTTTTTTTTGCCACTCTACCTTTACTGAAATAACAAAATTGAGTACTTTTTTCACCACTGACATATTCACCGTGACCAAAATACAGTGAAATCACAAATTCACTTTCTTTCACTCACACAAATGTCAGTGAGTCGCTTTATGAAATCAAACGTTCTGAATTATAAAGTAAAATGAATGTGACTTGAGCATATGAAAAAGTATTTTAAGTTTACTTTCTGGTGCACTGACTGAATAAAAGATGAGTTTCTACGATTGCATTTTGGACTTGACTTAGTCCTCTTTTATCCAAACACATCTGCACATCTTCTGTTTTCCAGGCATGCGAAGTGTTCCCAAACGTAACAAAAAAGACCCCGGAGCTTCGCGCGCACGTCGAAACCAAGAGGGAAACGACCACGCAGCTTCCTCAAGACACAGAACACAAAACACAACAACCGCCCTTCTTTGTCACCGAGGTAAACGCACTACAGCTTATGCTCGTGTAGATGTGTCTGTGTCGTCAGGAGTCGTGGTGACTGTTCAGTTTGTCGTTCAGGCAGAAGATGATTCGGAGTCTGCAGAAAACCCGGTGGACTTCACGTCACGCGTCACACCGCTCGAGCCCATCGGTGAGAACCCTGACTTCCTCCACCAAAATACTGGACATTATTTAATTGTGGAAATGTCTCGGGCCCAAAGTGAATAGCCTTTTTTCTCTCCTCTCCACTCTTTCTTTTTTCGACAGGGATCCAGACAGCTGTCCGAATGCTGGAGCACACGCTGAAGAATCTCAATGTTTATAGAGCCTCCAAACCCAAACTTGATAGCATCCAGACGTCCTACAGAGAGAGAGAGAAAAGGGTGCGGGGCTTTTCTGCGCGCGCTGCACCGTCCCAACTGCGTCACACAGGGAACACGCTCATGTTTCGATTCGATCATTTAAAAAAAACATGTTTTCCTTCACAGATTAAGGCGCTCCCACCTCCGCCGCTCAAGCAACAAAGTGAACAGCTCGACCGAATGATTGAGGAAATGAAAGTGAATAGGACAGTGAGAGAAGTTCCTTTAAGTACGCACATCGTTCTGTTTAATCAGAAATGCTGCTTTGGCTTAGGCTTTGGGGGAATAGATCAGTTTGTATGTTTCTGATTGTGTGGGCGGCTGCTTAAAGTGCTTCTCACGGGTAAAAGCTGTTGAAAAATGTAACTTTTGTTTTGTCAGATTCAGTCATCGTCAATTTTAGTACCTTTTTAGTCCATATTTAAGCCAATTTAAAAGCCTTTTGATCGAGCAGAGCATCTGATTTGAAGGCGCACTATGTAACTTTTCTGGTGGGCGGGCGGGGCCTGCCGCTTGCTTGTCGCCATGGAGATGTGATGGCGTTGTCTGAAACGTTCCACAGTATGGCATTTAATACATCTCTCATTCATTCAGTCGCAGGTTTGTGCAGCTAAAAGACACATTGAAACACATGCTGCTCGGAGATAAAAGGGTTTAATGCCTTTCCGTGGAAAGTTCCAGGCAAATAACAACAATAAAGTTACATAGTTCACATTTGATATATGTCGCATTTCAAAGTCTATTCAAACCGATTTGTGAAATGTAGAAGACAAAGCAGCATAAAACCTAAAACTCTGTCATGAATATTTGTGTTATTAATTGTCAAACTTGTAACGTGACTCTGTTCTCACTCGCAGCCAAAATCCTTAAAGGAGAAGACGGCAGCAAACGGGACCATAAAGAAGCCGTGTCTCTGCTGAAGGACATGAAGGCCAAGTACGAGATGGTCCACGGGAAAACAATGGAACAAGCCGCGAGTCTTGGATCGGCCCAAACCAGGCCCAGCGACAGCGTAAACACCAACAAAGCAGCTCGCGAGGGGATTCTGCGAGTCGCATAGTTTTGTTTGCACGTCGCCCATTTGCTCGATTTGAGACATTATGAACAATGCATTTTTGTGGTTTTGACCATGTGGGATCTGACTAATAAGCAGTTTCATATGTGAGTAATCCCTGCGTTTATGGAGAGAATGATTCAAAAATGACATTGATTTTGCCTCAAGTGAGAAAATGGACCTTTTAAATGAGCAAAATCAAAAGGGGAAAATTCCAGAATGGAAAAAAAATGACCATATTATAGAAAAAAAATGAACTGACTGACTAACTGATTAAAACAAATGCCTAGAGTTAAAATCTTTATAATAAAACGGTTTGCCTTTCCTTTTTTTTGCTTGCCTTTCCTTTAAAAAAAAAAAAAAAAAATGTTATGGCCTCAAAATTGTATTTGAGTGTCACTAAATGCATGATTTGTGGTAAGTGTGTGATATATCTGTAAAAAATGAAAATGAAAAACCACTGCCGGGTCAACATGCCTGAGATTATTTGTCCAGTAAAACCTTAAAAAATGCAAAGTGTCTATTATTTGAGTGTCTCTTATCACATAAACAAGTGCAGTCAAATATAAATAAGTCTTTAAACTTGGCTCTGATCTCACTCACCTTTGTCTGAGTGGTTTTCATTTGCCAATATTTTGTGATATTCTGAGGTGAATCACAGTTTGTCCGGAAATCACTTCATGATCCAATCTGGAATTTACAATGTTTTTGTTTACAAACCTTTAAAGGCTCAATAGAATATGCTAATATTCTGAAAAGTACTTCAATTATCCATCAGTTCATAGTTTCATATCATTACATTTCTTTTTGCCTTTTTCGAGTTCTCATCATGTTATCACCTTTTTACTTCTAGGAAAGGCTCAGATTAAATCTGTCTGATACTGTGAATCACGCCACAAAGACCTGAAATATTCCCTGACAGTTACATACAGGATCAAAGAAAATCATTTGCATTTATTTTAATTTGTTAAAATCCATAAAATATTGTTTTCCACAGCCAAATAATAGCTTCGACCCATACTTTTATTATGAGCTAACTGTTAATATTTTCTTGTAATTTTATTATTATTTTCATATGTTTTTATTTCATTTCCCAGTAGCTGCAGATGTGGAATGCACTTTGGCTCCAGGGGCAGTAAATCAATAGACTTTCCTTCTTCTCGCCTGCAGAGTTGCGTCTGAAGAAGAGGTAGAGACACTAAAGCATCAAAACAACTGACGTAAGTGTTAACCTCAAACTGAGAACGTGATGGTCATTTTCTGCACACAGAGGCCCAACTGACTCACAATAGAGCTCTGAAATAAAAGAACCGATTCAGAACATTTCTCAAGTAAAAATACCTCATCAAAAATCTACCAATAAAGGTAAAAGGTACCAATAAAGTAAAACAGTAAAAGATTAAAGCATTAAATATGAAAGCATTAAACGTTGATATTGATGATGAATTGTGCTATTTTAGGTCAAAAGAATCAACTAAATAAATCACTTAATTCATCTAATCATAAAAGTTTTTTTATAAGAGCTTTTCTATTAAGAGTGTTTTTTCCTTAAAGCTTTCTATAAGTTATCTGTCCTTTTACTTCTGTACCTAAATCTCCCCATTGTGTGGACAAATAAAGGCTTAATTTAATCATTTCTATGTATATATTTTGGTCAAAACGATGTATTTAGCACATCTTTAGCCAGTCCATCAAACGCCATGGAAAAGTAATTAACTTTTCATTCCAGCTCAAAAATGTAGTGAAGTAGAAAGTACTGATGCCTGCTCTCAAATGTAGTGAAGTAAATGAACAAGTCATGTCACGGCAAGAAGATGGATAGATATATGAAAAAGTGCCAGTAAACCTAAAATGTTACTGAAGTAGTGCAAACCTTTACTTTTATACTTTGTTACTTTCCATCACTGTTTCTAACACAGTAGAATGTAACTACAAACATGATGTAAATATCAACTTAAACTGGCTCTAATTTACCCCATTTACTCTGAGGGATAAATTCTTTATTTTTATTTATTTATTCATTTATTTATTTTATTTGTTTTATTTGTTTTTTTTGTTTGTTGTTTTTTTTTAACTTCCTATATGTTATCTGTTCTTTTCCTCTGTATCTATCTGCGTTGGAACAATGAAATTTCCCCATGTGTGGACAATAAAGGATTATCTTATCTTATCTTATATATTCTTTATCCAACCAGATTACTGAGATGAAATGTATATGTAGATTTGTCATATTTGTCAGCCTGTAGTGCTCTGCAGTTGTACATACTGTATTCATCTTTGACTCACTCATTGAACAGAATCAGTGAGAATTTACACAACGTATGACTCTATGTGGAACAGAACGGACCATTAACGACATAGAAAGGTGCAATATACTCTGATGATGCTCACACCTTTAAACCCCACTGTCACCACACTCTTTGCCTTCATTCGTGAAAACCACCAAATAAGCACAAAACATTCATACATCATCTTTTTCATGACTCTTTATTGGACGGTTGTTATTTTGGCATTAACTCAGATATAACAAAGACGGTCTCAGCTTTGGTTTGAATTTCCCTGAATAGATTAGGTGAATTATTAACAAAAACACATTTCTGCCGCTGCCCTCGATGATGAATCGGACCCTGGCAGCGCACAGGCCCACTCCATCCAATAGAGAATAACAACACACTCTTCTGGGCACGACTGTCTATGTTTATATATCTACTGAGGTGTATATTGGAGCCCATTACAGTTTCAACATCTGGAGGAGACGTCGGACCAATCAGGCTGAGAAATGTCCCGTGAGATCCTGCAGAGAGACACTGAATTTGGCCCGAAACGCTCGTCAAAAGCCCTCATTATTTGAAGTGTCGGAGCGGATCACTCTTCGCTGCACATCATTATCGGCGCTTAGTCATATGTAGCACGTAATACAGCGATAACTAGTACTTTTCCACTGTCTTTGTAGTATTAGCACTGGCATTCAACTCTCCGAGTATGAGGAGACCTGCAATTAGTCACGTTAAAATCGTTATTATCATTAAGTAACTTGATGGGCTTGTGTTAAAGATGCACTATGCAACTTTTCTGAAGGGTCTTTCACCTGCTTGTCGTCACGACTACCTTGAATGCTTCACAGTACAGCATTAAGCTAACCACATTTCTCCATAGAGACTAGTACATGGTGGACCCGCAGCAGAAATGTTACGCAGTACACCTTTAAAGGAGACATATTGGGCTTTATTTTCTTACTTAACATTGAACTATAACATAAGAAGATCATCGTTTTACATTTTTGCTCATCGTAACCGGCAAAGATGAGCTAAAAATTCTTAATGACAGAAACAGGTCCATTGACTTCCTGTTCAAAGCTGCAGAACTGATAAGCCCCGCCCTTTCACAGTGTTGTTTCCCCGTAACAAGCAGCAGATTGTCATTGACGTGATTTTATTTTTCAAAAGTGGCTACATGACATGAGTTTTCTGAGCCCTCGAGCATCAGTTGCAGGACAATACGCGATGACTCAAACATTAATGAATCAAAAAACAACTGTGAGTAAACTAATGATGAGGAAAGACCAAGGTTAAAAGCTCACTAAAGTTGACTTAGCAGAATATGTCCCCTTTAATATCCAGTGCTTTACCGTGTGTACTCGGCTACAGCGCAGTTTACTCTAAATACACATGTACTTTTGCCTCCTGTGGTCACATATTCTCACTGAGATCCGTCTGTAATTGCTCACAGTTGTTATGAGCATGTGGTGGCGTGTTTGCACTTCGACCTCAGCCCTTAATTGATAGTGGGATTTATTTCTATGACATTTGTGGTTTCCTGGCCTCACTCCAAACATCAGAGCAATTATCAGGAACATGAGTACGTGTTTGTGAATAGCTCGGGTCTCAATAGGTTTTGGAAATATTTTGATTAAGTGTAAACTGTAAGTAAAGGTTCAGCCGAGCGCCTTAATCAGCTAAGAAAGCAAACACAGCTATCAGGCTTAGTTAAATCAAACTCACTATGACCTCTTTCCAAACAACTGGTGCTGAAAACATCTGACAACGTTTCATCTGTTTATCGAAGCAAAACATTATGAAAATGTATGTGACTTTTTATTGGGGTACTAATATTTTGCCAAGACTTTTATTCTGAGTGTGTATGAAGGATTTAACGGACCCAGAATCAGTCCCTGTCATACTCAAATCATTTGTTTTTGAGCATTTACTCCTGAACCACAGTCCCATCTTAATGTTGGTTCAGAAGTGTCTCGTCTTGTCCGGAGCTTTGACCTCGTCTTTCTCTTCTGAGGATAATGTATTGTGACTGACTGCACCCAGATGTTACAGGCCTGAGCCAACCCTGGGCTGGAGCACAGAAGAAATCACACAGGAACTACAAAGACACCGGTTCAGGGTGTCCAAGTCTCTGTTTACATTCGACTAAACGACTAATTGGGGTTGGCAGTAATGGCCCTGTGGACGGGTCAAATGGACTAAAACACAAGGGTTTTGTCCTGGAGACTCGAACTGTTCAGTGCTTTTCTCCCCATACGGTTTACACTTTATCAACACCTTTATTATACATACGCAGGTTTTCCAAATCAAATGTACTTCTGAAATACGAGCAAACAAATCGACAATATTAATGCAGTGAATTTGACATCAGCAATTATTGTATCCGGTGTTCAGCCCATGAAGGGTTTACTGGCATAAAGTCACTCCTAACCTTGAAGGGAAAGCATGACTCTGATGTTAACACAATCACAGCACCGCGTCAGACAGGGTTTATGCCATTCTGTGTAATGTTCCAGAAAGAACAGCTCCATGGAGACGAGCAGGTGGCGTACTCTTCACCAGAAAAGTCAGATCTGTGGAGAGACGAGACCCTCGGATCTAGTGTGCATGTTTTAGTGCAGTAAGAAAACACCTGTTATTAAATAAATGCCTTTATTTCAGTCTCATTTTTGGTTGAGTCATCAATTAAATCTAAACAAAAAATACAGAGAAGTGGAAGGGCATCTGTGCGATTGCATTACCAGTAAAACAATCCAAGACTTATCACCATGATAACATTTCATCTCCAGTGGAAACAGTTCATCAGCGTTACAACAAACACAACATTCAGCACAACAGAACAGGTCTGCAGTGAGGGGAAGCCAAAAGGTTTTTGTGAGCACAACTTTCAGTTTCATTACAAATGACCAGTTCAGACTGTAACAAAATGATCAGTGGACTACAATAACAGCGCCTTTATAAAAATAGCAACAGAAGGGCTCAATTTTTGTGATTCTTAAGCAATGTCTCTCTCCAATTGAACAAACTTTAAATTAAGTGGCGACGTTCATGATGTTTTGCAATAAATATAGACATACACTTGACATTGAAAGCATTGCCATTGCTCCGAAACATGTATCTTTGACGCGCGACAGTCCACACTGGGCGAAGAGTGGTGAGGTCAGGGTGAACACTGTCCTTCAGTCTGCCTGGGATTCAAGTACTTTACAATCTCTAGTATCCCATCATAACATATCACTGTCCCAGAGGCTTTGCTCAGATCTCTAGCTTCCTCTTTAAATCTCCTCCATGTCTCTGTGAAATACATTGACATCCATACAAAGCTTTAATTCTAGTCCATACATAAAGTATATATAGGGATGTAAAGTGTGATAAGATGTAACAAACCTTCATTGATTGTCGTCAGCAGTGTGTGATTTTTTGGATGCTCCTTTATATCTTTTCTCTGGACATCCTCAATCTCCATTAATTGTAAAACCCCTGGAAGAGACAAAGACATTTGTCAATCTAACATTACAAGGCAATAGAATGTCCTATGAATGGTTTTAAAGTACCTTCTACACTCCTCCACATCAGCACCTCGACTTCACTCCGTTTTTCCGCTGCAATGATCTTCATTTTTTCTGGATTGTCCACATTTAAAGGAGACTCCACTTTATAAACCAGGACATTACTTCCATGTCCCATACGACACTGCGTCTGGTTGTTTGCGGCTCTAATCTCTAAAGGAAAGATAGAGCATTTACTCTCAGCCATGATTGTTTCGGTAAAGACAGATGTCTGGGTGCCGGGCTCAGACCTGGACATGTCTTGCAGCACTTTCCTGGTGTTTTTGTGGGATGCTGGCATGGATACTGGCTGGGACACGTGATGCGTTTACAGTCCTGGAGGCCATCGGTACAAGTGCACAAGATGCATTCAAGGACCTTCCCCAAAACTGGGTGCCAAATGTCTCCATGCGAGTATGTCTTTCCGTTGTACAAACAAGCTGTGAGAAATGGGAAACATCTGAGTGTGCTGCATATGGAAACAATAGTCGTGAGGAACATGTCCATAAAATCAAACGACTATAAAGCGGCCCTTTATAAACTGCTTGTTTTGATGAAGTCTCACCTCTTTGGTGTTTCCGCCGCAGCAGAATCTTCACGGTGGTCTCTGAGGCCCCTTTCAGATTGAGTTTGCTCAGACTTTGGGGAGAAGCCCTGACCCTGGATGCAATGGCACGGTCCGGCCACACCCGGATCTGCTCCCCTGGACACTGGTCCACTGAATGCCTCTTTGTGAACGCATAATAAAAGTGTTAGTTTAGAGCAGAGCGGTTCACCCCGGAGTGAGAGATGAAGAGGAGTCATCATCCGCCCTCATCATAAACTTTTACAGTTCTGACGCACTGACATAAATCACCCAAACTTAAAAGATATTATTTTTTCAGGCGCCATATTCTTATGAATATTTGTATTTTCAAACAGAAAGCTTAATTACCAAAGTAAATCATAACTGTGTCATAATTGAAAAGAAAACATACAACGCCTCGGTTGAGTTGCTGGTTTCCGTCCTCGCTCGATGCTGAGCCACTGTGATCTGAGTGAGGAGCATAAACAGTCCAGGTTATGACTGTGGAGCAGATGTTAAACAGTGAGCGGTCTGAACTACCTTTACACTGCAGGCAGCAGGTGTCCTGGGCCGGCACAGGAGAGGGGCAGGAGACCAGTGGACACGTCTTCAGGGCACAGAATATGTTCCCACTCTAAGAAGAGGAAATTATCAACAAAACCATTCTCAAAAATATTTCTATATTATATATAACTGTTGAGCCACTGCAGTTTTTCACAATGGCATTGGAGACATTGAAGCTCTGAATTAAATAACATGTTTATAATCACAATATTATCAGGTGAATGGACTTACAGCGCATGTGCACAGGACACACTGGTTCCTGTGTCGGGACGGGAACAGGTCTTGTTTGCTGAAGCTCTCTCCAGGGTGATAAATGGTCCCGTTGTAGCGGCAGGTCTTTACTGAAGCCCTGAGAGCAGCGGGGAACCTGGGCTCATCTGAGGAGGCATCATGACATCATGTTTTACTGAAGTCCATAAGATTGATCTGAGCTTAATCATCTATTTTGTATTCAAATATACAAAAGTGCATTAGCTCAACACGTTAATCTGAGATGGAATGAATGAATATGTAGGTCAATATCATCAAAACAAAATTATTTTTTTTATTTTATTAATTCTGTCAAACAAGCTGTACAACTTCCATCCATCCATCCATCCATCCATTTTCTACCGCTTGTTCCCTTTCGGGGTCGCGGGTGACTGGAGCCTATCCCAGTGACTTCGGGCCTTAGGCGGGGTACATCCTGGACAGTGGCCAACTCGTCACAGGGCCAACACAGAGACATAGACATTACAGACAGTTCACGCTCACATTCATTCACTAGGGCCAATTTAGAGTCACCAATCTTACCTAAGACATGCATGTCTTTGGACGGTGGGAGGAAGCCGGAGAACCCGGAGAGAACCCACGGTAACACGGGGAGAACATGCAGACTCCACCCAGAGAGATCATGTGATGTTGGTCTGGTCCGGGAATCGAACCCATGATCTCCTTCTTGGGAGGCAAGAGCGCTAACCGCCTTTGCCACCGTGCACCCCAGCTATACAACTTCATTCTAAAAATCTAAAAATCACTGTCGTCCCTCGAGGCAACTGCTCTAATGATGTTGGGTGTCACAAAAATAAATTGAATTGAATTAAAAATAATAAATAACTTGTCATATTTAGAATTAGAAAGAAAGCAAATCTATTCTTACTCTTTTGCCCTGTTTTGGTGAAACAGTTGTCTTCTTGTGGAAAGAGGGTCTTACCTGTGCATCTGGGGCAGCACTGCTGAGGCTCCACCACAGGGTTATCACAGGACAGAGCTGGACACCTGACCGTGCTACATTTCACATGTCCCGTCTAAAGCAGACAAGCTCCAGTCAGCAAGCATGACATTTCTCCTTTTACCAACTCAAACAGTGAAGTGTACCTCAGTGCAGGCACATTTCATACAATACACTAATCCAAACGGCTCCAAATGCGGGTGCCAACTGTCCCCCATGTTGTAAGTCTTGTTTTTAAAAGTGCAAACGACTCCACGACCTGTGCGTCAAGATTGGACACAAAACATATTTAACTCTTAAAATCAAAACCCACTGATGAAATCAGTTGGTGTGATCAATATATGATGCTGAAAGCACAAGCAGCAGTCCTACCTTTCCGTGGCTTCATATCAGCATCTACAAACCAAATGATGAACAAGAAAAGGCACGTTGGCTTCATGTTTTACATATGCGTGATAGTGTCTACAGTGCTCCATAAACGTGCATCTGCGGGACACAAACTTCGTAGAGCCGCAAAAGCACAATACAGCGAGATACATAGTGTTTCTGTCTGTGTAGCACCGCCCTCTAAAGGCAAAGCAGGCGCGTTTTACACAGAATGGACATTAACAAACAGTAAAGACAATACATTTCTGAGCATAGTCAATAATCAAGTCTCATTCTTTATTCATTGAGCAATAAACATTTTAATATTTTCAAAGCTCCAAATAATTTAATACATAAAATGGCATTCTGTACAATTCCGGAGATAAATCATATTTTCGTTGGGACTAAGTCCAGCCTTTCTGCTTCACTAGTAGGCTGTCTGAGAGTTGTCTCATGTCTTGTCGTGTTCACAGTTCATTTGTACACACACTTGTGCATCCGGAGTGTGCGTCTGTCGGCGTAGACTTTCCCACAGTGTTCACACATGCACTGTTTGACCCCTGAGTGCATGTGCATCATGTGAGTGCGTAAGTGTGCGTTCTGGACAAACGTTTTGTCGCACAGCCCGCAGGCATAAGGCCGCTCTCCACTGTGCACCCGCAGGTGCAGCTTCAGGTTCTGAGGGTTGTTGAAGCTCTTGCTGCAGATGTGGCAGACGTAGCTGCGCTCGTTCAAGTGCACGCGTCTGTGCACGCACAGGCTGCTCTGCTGGCTGAACGCTCGGCCACACACGTCACAAGTGTAGGGCTTTTCCCCGGTGTGCACGCGCTGGTGCACATGCAGCGCCACTGTGGTGCGAAAGCTCTTGGAGCAGAGGGAGCAGACGTAGGGCCGCTCGCCTGTGTGGATGCGCTCATGGACTAAGAGATTGACTTTATGGTTGAAGGAGCGGTCACAGATGGAGCATTTGAATGGGTGTAGACCAGAGTGAATGGTCATGTGATCTTTGAGAGTCCTGGAGCGTGTGAAGCTCCGCCCACACTCTGCGCACGTGTAGGGTTTGGCGCCAGTGTGCGAGCGCATGTGGCGGTACAGGTTGGTCTTGGCAGTGAATGAGCTTCCACACACTTTACAGTCGAAGGGCTTCTGTCCAGTGTGTACACTCAGATGCCCTTTCAGCTTGTCTCCGTCAGTGTAGCCCTTCCCACACTCTGGGCATTTGAAGGGAAAGTCTCCTGTGTGCTTGTACATGTGCATCTTCAAGGACCTGGACTTACAGAAACTGGTGCCACATGTAGTACATTTAAAAGGCTTGTCCTCAGTGTGAGAACACATATGCACCGTGAAAGCAAACTCACTGGTGAAACCTATGTCACAGATTGTGCAGTTGAAACTCCATGTCTTGAGTATAACAGGTGAGGGACTGTGAGCTAAAGTAAAGGACTTCGGGCTAGAGTCACACCTCTCTCCAGCTCCTGCAAAATACAAGAATTACATGTTATTAATAACTATGAAAATGACATACATATATTGTCTTTTAACCCACTGAACAATTGAGGACTCACTCTCCAAGCTAGAATCCTCATGTTCACATTTGATTTTGTCGATGACAGTGACTTGCTCCATCAACTTTACCGTTTCTGATTGGTCTTCATTCTGATTTGGTAAGTATTCAAACATACCAACATCTCTTTGAGTAGAATTCTCCTGAGATTTACTCTTAGACTTCCTAAGCTTCGTTGTGTTTGAGCACTGCGTCTCTGAAACAAACAGGACAAAGTGTCAACCCCAAGAAGGAAAAAGCCTGAAATCCAAACAGTCCATTGACTCAATATATTAACAGGAGAACAACAACATGTTAACATTTTGCATACATTTTGTAAAATAACTTTATTTGAACAATAAAAATTAACATTGCAGTTTGGCATTTTTCAAATTTAATGAAAATATTTGTTCTCTCCCTCCACATAATATTGTACACTGGTAGACAATGAAAGCCTGGAGTATTTGAAACCTTACAGATTTGTATGAATATATTTTGTGTATTTCGTTTATTTTTGGACGTTTCTCTTGTATGAGGGTAAAAAACTTCTCCAGTCCCTGTTTAAATGCATGTCTTATTTATGTATTAATCATTTCGTGATGGAATACTGGTGCTGTATTCTGCCCTAGTGGTTTCAAGGGGGGGAAACAAAGATGTTTACTTACTATTTACCACAGTATTCTGGCTAATATTTCCCCATTGGTCTTGAACACTGATGGCAGGAATTAACTCTGCATTGGCATAGCCTCCTTCTTCTGCCAGGTCATCTTCTGGAGATGGCAGATCTTTGTCAGACGTCTTGTCATTTGTTCCATAGCAGTGGTCTTCAATAATGGGCTGGGTCTTGCTTATGTCGTGAATTGCACCATACGAATGTTCAACCCCTGAAAACAAGATGTGTCATGTTACTCTTAACTGTAAATTAGTAAATAATGAATAAAAGGGTTTTAATTCACTTGCTAAATCAAGGCATGCATTTTTTTTTGTTCTAAGCACTACTTTTTGATCTGCACCACAAGAAATTGTCATGAATGACCAATACCGGAACATATATGCTAATAAACATGTTTTAAAAGGGCTGCGAGATCATCTGTACTCACCCACTTTAGAGCCCTGAAGGATGTACAGAACAGGGGCCGTTTTAGCAGGATTGTTGAGTTTGTCCACATTCAGTTCAACGACTAAGTCCAAAATGCTGAGAATTTTCCCCAAAGCCTCGTTGCCCAAAGTCTCCATAACAGAGGCAAACTGCACCTGGATCAAGAATAAGTAAACAATATCCGTCTTTTGTAATCTTAAAATGTGTTTCCACCCCATTCCTTATTTATTCATGACACGTGTTAAATGTATGTTTGTGTTGAAACTTTGTGTGTGTAACACACAAGTGTGTATTTGTACCATAGTGTGTTGTTGGGTGTCTGTATCCAGTCCTTTCTCCTCTTCGCTCTGGGAGAGTCTTTGGAGCTCCGTCACCGCCGCGCGCACGAGTCTGTCCATGACAGCGACGAGCTCCACGTGCAGGTCCAGAGAGGGGCTCATGGTGACCAAAGGCCCCCAGGATCAGTGTCAGGGCAGTGCGGTCACTTAAAGCGAAATCATCTGAAAGATTCAGTCTTGCTGACTCACAATAAACTGGATATAGGATATGCAGTCTCTTCCGGGTCACCAAATTCACTTCCGGTGTTAAACTACCGTGTCGCAGATATATTTGACTCATTTTTAGGTTCAGAAATAAAACATGACAATAACTTTCTAAATGTGCAACATTTTTAATAGTTCAAAATATGAATATTGCAAGACATGGTGTGGCTTTCAGCATTATTTAACAGAACATTGCCAAGAGATGATTAAAAGGACTTACATTATGTAAAGTCTGATAATAAAATGGGATTTCAAATTGGTTAATACTGACCTTTTAAAAACAAGCCTTATTTATGCAATGCATTTTGTGATTTTAGACTAAAACCATTCATCCTCATAAAACCCCTTTAAAATACTAAATGCCAAATACTGCCTATGACCACAGGAATAAGGATTTACACCTAGTCAATGTTAAAATAGGTTATTGAAAGACAGATCAATGTAGTAATAACCCACAGATCAATGTAGTAACCCACAGATCAATGTAGTAACCCACAGATCAACGTAGTAACCCACAGATCAACGTAGTAACCCACAGATCAACGTAGTAACCCACAGATCAACGTAGTAACCCACAGATCAACGTAGTAACCCACAGATCAACGTAGTAACCCACAGATCAACGTAGTAACCCACAGATCAACGTAGTAACCCACAGATCAACGTAGTAACCCACAGATCAACGTAGTAACCCACAGATACATTTGTGCCACCTGAGAATTCCCCACTAACGACTGTCACATAAGTTAATGAATGAATATCACAGACACACAGACACAGAGACACACCGTCTCAGGAGCTGCTACTTTGTGCCCCTGTATCATCGTCTCGCTTTTGTCGTTTCTTTGCTCTGATTTCATTCATAGCTTCTTCTATGGAGCGAGTGTCCCTCTTGTTCGCCACGGGCACTGAATGGAGGAATATTTTTTTAAAATAAAACGCAGCTTCTTGAATAATACGTAATACATTGAGGGGGGGTTTTCATTGACTATGCAGAACACTTACCACAGCCATAAGCACTGTTGGCCTCTAGTGTGTGTGCTGCATCTTTGGCTGCTGATGTGCCAATAAGGTGACTGTATTTGTCTCTGTAGTTGGAGTTGGGGCATGTTTCAGCCTTCTTAGACCGCTGGGCCTCAGCTTCCTCTAATGCTGCTTGCTCCTGTGGTGAAATTGAAAAGATACTTAGTTTTTTGTTAATACAACGTACAAAGTCTTGGTAAACTAGTTTCTCCACGTTTGACTAAATAACAAAAATGTTGCACCTTTAGTCTGCGGCGTTGCTCTGCTAACTTTGGGTCCCATTCCTCTCCTTTACGATAAGCCTCCAATTCCTCATCTGTAGGGGCAAACTCCTGCACAAAGTAGACATAGTATGTTCATAAACCATGTCAAGACATAATAGCCATGTATTTCTACAACATTCATTCAAACCTTCTTAAAAAGCATAACATAACGACTCTCCTCATCTTCCCCAAATGAAAAAGAGGTCAACCCAGCTACTTCTGCCACATCATGCCTGCAAAAAGACAGCAATGACACACGTTTCAAGAAAATGTCTTTAAGGTAAGGTATGCTGTACTTACAGTATACTTCTTTCAATTTTGCCCATAGGGTTGTACTTTCGTTTTCGTTCTATACTGTCTTGAATAAAATCTGACACTTCTTTTTCCATCTGAAAACAAGAACAAAATACTACATTGATAATTGCATAAATCACAGAAGTGTACTTCTACAGCTGCCACAGCCAGATGAGGCTTTGTGGAACAATAGCTACATAGCAGGCACAAATCAGTGAGATTTAAACCATCAATCAAAGGGCAACCTACTTTTTTCCTGAACTCTGCTTTCTTTTTTCTTTCTTCATCCTCCATTTTCTTTAGCCTAGCAGCTTGCTCTAGAACAAAAAAGGTGAATATCAAAACACACGTATAATATATTATTATAGGCTAGAGTTTTGCAGAAATGTTCAAATGTTACTATTCTCTAACTGATTTTTACAATATGATTTGGCCCCATGACAACCACAAACTTACTTAACCTACATATACTTCCTCTTTCAGAGTTGTTTTTAGCTATCTGTTTTAAAGTCCAATAGACTGTGATAAAGGGACGCAGTAGATGAAACGGTGCCGTTTGTAGCAGTGGATCATATGTTGTGTATCCTGAGTCTGCAGGACATCCCCATGAGGCGGTCCTAACCCACTTTAGTTTACTTCAGCTCAGCTCAGCTCCAGACTCCAGGGCTGTGTTTTCTAGTTCCCACGCAACAGTCATCTATTTGTGTTCTGATTTGTGTAGCTGAAAATTACCTTTGGCCTTTCGTCGGCTTTCTTGGTCGCCGACTGTAGGAGGTTTTTCCATCGAGTTTAAGATCGAGCCTAGAAGGTCCGCCATCTTGGAGATAAAGCGGTCGGTCGATCCACCACTTTGTTATGAGTCGAGCCGTGCAGTGCGCATGCGCACAGAATCCCAGGCCAAAGGAGGGCAAAAGTGTAAATCCAAACTGCACTCAACTAAGTTTACTTTGAAAAAACTCCTTTAACCACCCAACTCTTTCCATGTAATGTAAAACATTCGTAGTAAACAAAAATCATGTTGCTACTAATGAACGTTTTACGCAATGCTGTGAGCTGTTTGTGATCACTAATGTGGCAGTTTGCTACTGATTTTTCTTCTTGTGGGATTTTTTGGCGACTAACAAACTTTTAAAATGTGCATTACCGCCACCATCTGGAATTTGTGTCACTTCTTTGTGCTTTGTATTAACAGTAATAAGTGCAGTGCACCCAACAGACCCTACCCTAATTTCCCCTTCATCCACTGCCCTGAACAAAACCCTCCCGTACAATTCTCTCCAATTCCTCCCCGGCCATATTCCAACACCTAAAAATATTTTTGCTGCATCCAAAATCACCCGCACATTTTGTATCTTGCGCCTCAACAGAAATGTTCACAATCAGTATTATTATGGTATGCGGGAACACGATGACAACTGTTCCTATTGGCCAATCGTGATAGCTGTCAACCAATAAAAAGCACCTTTGTTTTGTCCTGGGTCTCGCATGGATCTAATATGTGTTGCTCCCAATATAATAGATCCATGGTTGCTCCATGTTCTTCCATACTCCACGATGTTGTTGTTGTTGTTGTTGTTGTTGTGCTGTAATGTTATTCCTAATACTCCACGATGTTGTTGTTGTTGTTGTTGTTGTTGTTGTTGTTGTTGTTGTTGTTGTGCTGTAATGTTATTCCTAATGTAGATGTGTCTGTGGTTCAGTGCCTTCAGATGCAATGAATGAATTGAAGAGCTGCAGTGTGCGCTGAGCTGTTGCGTTGTCTTGTTTTCATCATGGCCTTGTCTGTGCCACGTTTACGTTCAGTTCTAAGAACACAAACTTACTTCATTATTCCTCTCTAAACATGGACTAAATGTTTGATCATGATGTGATGAGTAAACTGTTTATTTAAATAGACCGTTAAATAAACCGGATACCGGATATCGTAGAGGTTCGTCCCACTAATAGAAACATGCAAGAGGTGAGCAGGGTTGATAGGAACGTTGTCTGCAGTGGTTACCAAGCAGAGGGTTCTTGAAGTGCTTTTATGAGCTTAGTTTTGCACATGGTTGATAAATATGCACCAATGAAAAAGATAAAAAGAATCAAAGCTAAATGGATTGATTCGACGCTGAAGAATTTGATGGATTTTAGAGTTTAAGGTACAGACGTGTTTGTAAATTCTGGATTATTGGAGGACAAATAAAAATACTTAGTTTAGGTTAAGTTAAGGTATCAAGCCACCAAAATGAATAAAAGGAGAACAGAATACTATACAGAATACAATGGACAACGCTAAACATGACAGGCAATTTAAAATTAACCTAAAGAGCCATTTTGAATATACATGAATATATTGTCTCCTCCTTGAGCCGACACCTTAACGTGGTGGAGGGGTTTGAGTGCCCGAATGATCCCGGGAGCTATGTTGTCGGGGGCTTCATGCCCCTGGTAGGGTCTCCCAAGGCAAACAGGTCCTAGGTGACGGGTCAGACAAAGATCGGTTCAGAAGCCTCTTATGACGACGACACAATCAAGGCAGTTCACGTCGCCCGGATCGGCGTCACCGGGGCCCCATCCTGGAGCCAGGCCTGGGATGGGTGCTCCATGGCGAGCGCCTGGTGGCCGGGTCTTACCCCACGGGGCCCGGCCGGGCACAGCCCGAAAGAGCGACGTGGGGCCGCCCTCCCGTGGGCCCACCACCCGCAGGAGGATCCATAGGGGGCCGGTGCAGAGAGATCTGGGCGGCAGTCGACGGCAGGGGCCTCGGCGACCAGATCTCCGGACACAGAGACTAACTCTGGGGAGATGGAATGTCACCTCGCTGGGGGGGAAAGAGCCTGAGCTTGTGCGGGAGGTTGAGCGATACCGACTAGATATAGTCGGCCTCACCTCCACGCACAGTTTGGGCTCTGGAACCCATCTCCTCGAGAGGGGCTGGACGCTCCACTTCTCTGGTGTTGCCCGCGGGGAGAGGCGGCGGGCTGGTGTGGGCTTGCTGATAGCCCCTCAGCTCAGCCGCCACGTGTTGGAGTTTACCCCGGTGAACGAGAGGGTCGCGTCCCTCCGCCTTCGGGTGGGGGACAGGTCTCTCACTGTTGTGGCGGCCTACGGGCCGAACAGCAGTGCAGAGTACCCGGCCTTCTTGGAGTCCTTGGGAGGGGTACTGGACAGTGCACCGACCGGGGACTCCGTTGTTCTACTGGGGGACTTCAACGCCCACGTGGGCAATGACAGTGACACCTGGAGAGGGGTGATCGGGAAGAACGGCTTCCCCGATCTGAACCCGAGCGGTGTTCAGTTATTGGACTTCTGTGCTAGCCACGGATTGTCCATAACGAACACCATGTTCAAGCACAAGGGTGTCCATCAGTGCACGTGGCACCAGGACACCCTAGGCCGGAGGTCAATGATCGACTTAGTTGTCGTGTCATCAGACCTCCGGCCGCGTGTCTTGGACACTCGGGTGAAGAGAGGGGCAGAGTTGTCAACCGATCACCACCTGGTGGTGAGTTGGATCCGCTGGCGGAGGAGGAAGCCGGACAGACTTGGCAGACCCAAGCGCATTGTGAGGGTCTGTTGGGAACGTCTAGTGGAGCCCTCTGTCAGTAGGGTATTCAACTCGCACCTCCGGGAGAGCTTCTCCCATGTCCCGGGGGAGGCTGGGGACATTGAGTCCGAGTGGACCATGTTCTCCGCCTCCATTGTTGATGCGGCTGCTCGGAGCTGTGGTCGCAAGGTCTCCGGTGCCTGTCGTGGCGGCAACCCCCGAACCCGGTGGTGGACACCGGAAGTAAGGGATGCCGTCAGACTAAAGAAGGAGGCCTATCAGGCCACTCTGGCTTGTAGGTCTCCGGAGGTCATCGACGGGTATCGGCAGGCCAAGCGAGCCGCGGCTCGTGCTGTCGCAGAGGCAAAAACCCGGGCCTGGGAGGAGTTCGGGGAGGCCATGGAGGAGGACTATCGGTCGGCACCAAAGAAATTCTGGCAAACCGTCCGGCGCCTCAGGAAGGGGAAGCAGTGTCTCACCAACACCGTTTACGGTGCGGGTGGAGGCCTGCTGACCTCGACTGGGGATGTCGTCGGACGGTGGAAGGAATACTTTGAGGATCTCCTTAATCCCTCAGTCACGTCTTCTGAAGAGGAAGTAGAGACCGGGGACTCGGAGGCTGGCTCATCCATCACCCAAGCTGAAGTCACTGAGGTTGTCCGCAAACTCCTCGGTGGCAGGGCTCCGGGGGTGGATGAGATCCGCCCTGAGTACCTAAAGTATCTGGATGTTGTAGGACTGTCTTGGTTGACACGTCTCTGCAACATCGCGTGGCGTTCGGGGACCGTGCCTCTGGACTGGCAGACCGGGGTGGTGGTCCCTCTGTTCAAGAAGGGGGACCGGAGGGTGTGTTCCAACTACAGAGGGATCACACTCCTCAGCCTCCCGGGTAAGGTCTATTCCAAGGTACTGGAGAGGAGAATCCGACCGATAGTCGAACCTCGGATTCAGGAGGAGCAGAGTGGTTTTCGTCCCGGTCGTGGAACACTGGACCAGCTCTATACCCTCCATCGGGTGCTCGAGGGTTCATGGGAGTTTGCCCAACAAGTGCACATGTGCTTTGTGGATCTGGAGAAGGCTTTTGACCGTGTCCCTCGGGGTGTCCTTTGGGGGGTGCTCCGGGAGTACGGGGTCCGGGGCCCTTTGCTCAGGGCTGTCCGGTCCCTGTATGACCGGAGCAGGAGCTGTGTTCGCATTGCCGGCAGTAAGTCAGACCTGTTCCCAGTGCATGTTGGACTCCGCCAGGGCTGCCCTTTGTCACCGGTTCTGTTCATAATTTTTATGGACAGAATTTCTAGGCGCAGTCAGGGGTCGGAGGGGGTCCGGTTTGGGGACCACAGGATCTCATCTCTGCTGTTTGCAGACGATGTTGTCCTGATGGCTCCATCAAACCCGGACCTGCAACATGCACTGGGACGGTTTGCAGCCGAGTGTGAAGCGGCTGGGATGAGAATCAGCACCTCCAAATCCGAGGCCATGGTTCTCGACCGGAAAAAGGTGGCTTGCCCTCTCCAGGTGGGTGGGGTGTCCTTGCCCCAAGTGGAGGAGTTCAAGAATCTCGGGGTCTTGTTCACGAGTGAGGGAAGGATGGAGCGTGAGATCGACAGGCGGATCGGTGCAGCGGCTGCAGTGATGCAGTCGCTGCATCGGACCGTTGTGGTAAAGAGGGAGCTGAGCCGAAAGGCAAAGCTCTCTATTTACCGGTCGGTCTACGTTCCTACCCTCACCTATGGTCATGAGCTTTGGGTAGTGACCGAAAGAACAAGATCGCGGATACAAGCGGTCGAAATGAGTTTCCTCCGCCGGGTGGCTGGGCGCTCCCTTAGAGATAAGGTGAGGAGCTCGGCCACACGGGGGGAGCTCGGAGTAGAGCCGCTGCTCCTCCACGTCGAGAGGAGCCAGCTGAGGTGGCTCGGGCATCTGTTCCGGATGCCTCCTGGGCGCCTCCCTCGGGAGGTGTTTCAGGCATGTCCCACCGGGAAGAGGCCCCGGGGAAGACCCAGGACACGCTGGAGAGACTATGTCTCTCGGCTGGCCTGGGAACGCCTCGGGATCCCCCCGGAGGAGTTAGAGGAAGTGTCTGGGGAGAAGGAAGTCTGGGAGTCCCTGCTCAGACTGCTGCCCCCGCGACCCGGCCCCGGATAAAGCGGCAGAAGATGGATGGATGGATGAATATATTGTTATATGTATATTGTTAATTCAATGAAAGATTATGCAATGGAATAATTGATAACTATGTTACTGTATTGTAAATTAAACTTGTTTTTAATTTACCCAGGAGGACTTTCAGCTAATGGGATTCATTTAAATAAACAAATCAAATAATCTGTGTGTCCTTTAGTTTTATTTTTCAGGTTAAATATGGTGTTGCTGGTTATTTTATTTTATTTAGTTTAATTTACAGTCAATTTTGATCAACTTATGTTACAACACCCGCTCTGCTACACTAAGTAACAACTATAGGAGAAAAAAGGTGTGTGCTTCACTCGAGGGCTGCATTTATAAATGCAAGACAAGCATACAAATACACCCAGATAGAAATTGTAGGAAACTTTCTTGAGGTGATACGTCACTTGCATGATTCAATGGAAATAGAAAGGTAAAACCATACTTTAGAAAATTCTCCTTGGAGACAGATGAGTTTTATGCCATACTGCCAATATGACATGTCATCAAGCAGAAGGAGGCTCTGAGTCAGGTTTGTGGAGATGCAAGCCCAGTAAGGACACGTGTTGTTCTATGTTTTAAGTGCAATAAAAACACAAAAAATGAGTAAAACATAAATAGTTTAGTCTATATTTTTGGGCTAAAAATTTACATACTGGGGCTTCAAATTCTACGAGAGGTAGGCTACATTTAAAATACATTATCCATAATTCAATTGCTTGATTAGTTTTGACTTTTTTCTTTGAAAAAGAGTATTTGTGTGTTGTAATGACAAGGGAGCCACTCAGGGATAGTTTGTTATTGTCAGTGAGGCATGGACTCCTCCCCCTTTTGAAAGGTGTATAAATGCAGCCTCAGCCTGCCAGCAGCTCTGACAGATGTATGTTACCTAAAATGAAAGGACTAAGCTTTGTTCTCCTTGTGCTGCTTCTGATGATGCCAGATGGAGACGGTAAGCAGTAAACATTTAACATTATGTGAAATCAATTTGAACAAAGCAATAGGCAAATCTAATATAATCGTCAACAATCAATTGTCTTCTAATATTTTTAAATAATCCGTTATTTATTTGTAGTTTTTAAACTGATTTGTCACATACATGTAATAAAACAAAAAATATTTGGTTAAAATATAAGCATTAGTTATCTTTGTTATAATTCCAGTGTCTGTATTGTCGAGTCTGTATTTAACAGATTGGCCAAAGTTGAACATCTCTTTAAATTCTCTGGTTTTCAAGGTGTTTACATATATAAAAATAAATGTTTAAAAAATGTGGAAATGCTGATACATTGCCCCCGTAAACATGGGAACATAAACATTTTTAAAATGCAAAATCCTTTAACTTATCTTTTAAAATCAGTAGTAAGCCTGAGCATTTAGTTATCTTTGTTATAATTCCAGTGTCTGTGTGCATGCAGGTATTAATCCAAGGATGCCACGTTGGTTTTGTAAGTATAAAGGAGTCTGCAGACGGTCGCCCTGTTATGCTCAGGAGTACTCTCGAGGCCATCATGGTTGCCCACGTGGATTCAGGTAGATCAAACTGTTCTTCCGCTATCAAGGTGAATTATAGTTACATAAATGTCCACATTTTTACTTAGGTGCTGTGCCATACAATAAGGCCTTTTGTGACTCCCGAAGGATGTGTGATCCAGCTCTCAAGATGAAGCTTATGGTCAGAGTAACTGAGCTGATCAATAGGCTCTGCAAAACACACTAATAAATTGGTTAACGGTTTCTGTGTCGTTATTTCTGTTATGTTGGGATGTCTCTTAGGTGTGGTTATGCTTGCACACTGCACTGCTGTGGGAGACAATGATGGTCAAGTGACCGGCCCAAACAGCTGTGATGGTAAAGAGCTTTTGTGAATGAAAGGTGAATAATGTCTCTGCCCTGTTTATGTCATCTCTCGCTCGGATTGTCTGTCTGGACCACATTGTCTAAACCAGACCTATGCACCCACCAGCCATCTAAACAGCTAAGCACGTCACCATGTCTGCCAATGCCAAGGTCAAATATCGGACATGATGAAACTTTCCAAGGGCAGATATTTTCTATACTAAAATGTTAAGTACAAAAAGGAGAAGAATCAGAAGAACATCCTGGACCAGAAGGTGTTTGAAGTATGAATGCTATTTGTAAACAGTGTCACTGCATTATGCATTGTCAGCTGCTAAATCTTTGTACTGTTCAATGCAGTGGCTGTGACCAATGTGTTGACCCGAAGCTGCCATATCTTTACAATACACATGGCAATAAACTCAAAGGGACATGAATTTGTTGCATTCTTCAGATGCCTGTCTTCTATGCTTCATACCTTTAGCCAGAAGGGGCCAAAGTATTATTCAAAATTTAGCAGTCACGTTTCAGTATTGATGCAAACGCAAGTTAAAAAGCATTGCGATGTTATTTGTGATTGCTAGATTTTGTTCTTTGAACACTGAGAGATAGTGGCAAAAATATACATAAAAATATGCCAAGAGAACAAGGAGAAAGGGAACTGAACATATTGAGTCTGTATTTAAGATTGGCCAAAGTTGAACATCTCTTTAAATTCTCTGGTTTTAGGTGTTTACATATATAAAAATAAATGTTTCAAAAATGTGGAAATGCTGATACATTGCCCCCCTGAACATGGGAACATAAACATTTTTAAAATGCAAAATCCTTTAACTGATCTTTTAAAATCAGTAGTAAGCCTGAGATTTGATTGTCTTATGTAACAATGGCAATGGCCATTTGGTGCCATTTTTCAATTTATTAATCAAGCAGCAAGACTGAAAATAGGTTTTCATCCCATGTTAAATTAGAGTGCCGCATCACATTTTTGAAACATTTTATAAACCGCACACAACAAATCTAATAACTTAACATCTGCCAGACAAAAAACAAACTTATCGTTGCTGTTCAAACTAATTTCATACCTTGATTAACACAAAGTAAAAATAAAAAAACTTTGGGAAATTAGAAGTTATAAACTTCAATCTAATAAAAGTAAAAGGCAACATATTTACATAAAAGCATACAGCAAATATTATAGCCATCATGTACCCAAAGGATGCATTTGACCCAATTGCCCTATTTGTACATACCGGTAATTAAGAAAATCAACAGAAATGTGCAGTGCTTAAGTACAATCACAAAGACTGAGTCACAAGAACTACTACATTTGAACTTTTTGTCCTTTCGGAGGAAATGTGACTAAATCTGGAATATACTTATGCTTTAAAACAAACAGTTCAGTTACATTTAATAAAAAGTCACTTTTCATTTTATAAAAATGATACAAATTTAATTTAATTGTTTCCCCCAAACATATTATTTTAACAAATTAATAAATGCAATCCAATACTGTTTGAATTAATGCCTCCATTTCCAGGCATAAAACATCAGTCAGTGCAATATTAGACCATACAAAGCTCACAAAGAAAGTGCGACTGATATGAAGCAATGCTTCTAGGATTTTACACTTTATATTCTCAGCCCCACAAACAGCCAAAGGGAAGCTTCGGCTTAAAACATGGCATGTAAGAAACATTACAGCTTTCAGTCAACAATCAAATTATTTTATGTACCGGCCAATATTTTTGTTAATTACTGTGCATGTTGCAATTTATATTTTTATTTAAAAACTACAGATTTTGATTAGGTCAATTGGGGTGACTGTTGAGAGTTTAATGGCATAAAATGTCTAGGCTTACACAATCCCTCTTGACAAAGTCGTACTTTCAAAGATCAGGAAGAGAACATGGTGTCATCTGTTCATAGACAGTATATATTATATATACAGTCTATGATTAGGATGCAAAATGCTGCTCTGACCCCGGCACGGCTGTGAAGACATGGCATTATCAGCACAGAGAGAGTACTATAAAATTATCAGAGGAGAAAGCTTTTGCACAGTCGGACAAATGTTTCTGTTGGCGCTTCATTTACAATGACACTCAAATCTCCTTTCTCCTCTTCATGCAGATTTGGTCCCTTTTGTTATGAATTATCTTCTGAGTGCAATCATTTGGCACAAGTGTTTGTAGTGCAGGCCTTGGCTCGATGGTCTGTATGATGCTGACGTAGGCTCTTCACATTCAAAGAAATCATTTGTGAAACAAGTAAATAGGCCTCTGAAAACCTATAATGAGAATAAAAACCCACAAACTTAACATTCAGAATAAGCAAGTGAAGATATAATGTGGGAAAGAGATGCAATTACCTTTAAATGCAGATTTGGGGGCTCCAAGGTACTCGTAACTAGTGAATCCCACCTCACTTGTTAGATAGAATGTAAACTGCTCGGGTTTCAGGCAGATGTTTCGGTAGTTCCTGTTAGCAATTTCCTTGAAAAAAGAAAAGTGGTGATAATTTAAAACCAAAATTATAGATTTCTTGAAAAAAAAAAAAAAAGTAGTAAGTAAAGTAAAGGAAAATATGAATCGGTCTGGGAAATTTAGTGTAGCAATCACTTGAGTCCCTAAGAGGAAACTACACAAAATGTAACAGCAAGGCTGCCTTATTGGTTTGGAGGGAAACACAATTGGTCGACAAAGTTTGTGTGCTTGGCTCTGATTGGCTGCCGAGCCGTGGTCTGGAAAATGCCGAAGCTCCACGGCCAAATACCATGTAAAATACGGCGCGATACGACGCTCCTAAGTGGCAGAGTCTGATCCACACGGCAGAGAGGCGCAGGCGGCGCTAGAGTATTGAAAGTCAATATGATACGAGAGGCGTGAGGGCGCCGCTCTAGATCGCCGTGTAGCCGCCTCCCTGAGTTAAAAGCGCTGCTTTATTTTGTAAAAGCGTCGAAAAAGGCTGTGATAAACATATTGGCTTAAGCCCCCGGTTGGATGGGGTGTTTTCAAATCTTAGCTAAAAGCCTGATATTATTTTTTATTATAATACTTCTATTATGTAGAGAATTACACTGTATGGATGGACAGAACCTGAGTTTAAAGGAATTGAATATCATAATTAGTATTTGCACTTACAAATCCTTTTAGGAAAACCTTTTGCAAACTGTATTAGTTTCTCTGATTAGCTTCTCCGTGGCTCTCCTGCTTCTACTGCCTAATGTAAAGCAAATCATTAAAATTAATAAGTAAGGAGCACTCTAATTGGTTAGAGCAACTTGTAAACCAGAGAACTTCTTACTAGTTTCTTATTTGCCAGGAGACAAAGAGCCACAGAAAAGCTAATCACAGGTTAATCGCAAAAGGTAATATGAAATTAAAGCATTTGCATATAAATGTGATAAATTGTCTTAACAAACATAATGTTAGGGTATTTATTTCTAGTATATTCTTTAAAGAGTCTTTTAATAAAATATTTATCCCATTTAACGTGGTAGGGTCCTACAAAGGGCCGCTCTGTAATTACGGGCCATGTCTTGTTTACTAGTGAATATTTCCACATTGTTTTAAAAGTTAGTAGTCTCAAACCAGCCAATACTAGTCACAAAATTCCCAATCAGATATTTTTGTCCAAGTCCTGATTTAACAAATGTTGACCCATGTAGATAAATGAATTTATATTGCTTACAGTGACTTTCTTCCTGCGGCCGTATGACTCCCAGGGCTGAGGCTCAAGGATGAAGATGCCTCCAGGACGCAGATGTTTGAAGGCTCTTTTAAACAGACGCTTGAGGCCATTGTCACCCCAATTCAAGTGAACCCATTTGGTGACGCTGAGACACAGAATAACATCATATTCTGGACGCTGAGTCACAAGAAGATGGTCATTCTCCAGGACATAATTGGCCTAAAAGGGAAGACCAGTCAAAATAACATACATTTGAAACTAATTTAATCAAAGGGATTGATTATGGAATGTGAACAAATGTGTAATAAATAGTGACATAACTGTAGCCTGTGTCTCACCTTCACAAATGACACATTTGAGGGGAAATGTCCAGGCGGCGCACTGGTCACTTCTGTCAGAGGAGGTGCAGCTATGGGCCCTCTGGAAATGCGTAGCGACACTGGAAATGTGGAATTGACTGACTGGCCAGCAGGGGGCTCCTGTCTCTGGCTGCCAGCTGCACTAGTGTGACTATCATTGTCTTTTACAGCCTCTGCAGGGCCACTCTCCGCTCTCCCCAGCTGCCCGTTCTCAGGCTTTCCCACAGCTTCATTGTGACTGTTTTCTGTGGCTGTGTGGCTCTGCTCTCCATCCCTGCCCTCTGTTTTTATGCTCCCTTTCTCCTGAACTTCTCGTCTGGCCTCTTCTGTCTGCAGCTCAGACAGATAATGGCGAATGTTTTTTCGGGCTCCATATACCAGATCACCGTCTATGTCCAGGCCCAATATGCGCGCAGGTTGAAACATTTTGGCAATATAAAGGGTGAGGTGTCCCGCATTGCAGCCAAGATCTAGAACATCTTTCCCCTTAAACCATTCAGGTTTAAAAACCTGTATGCGTAGATCCTCAATTGCCCCTGGGTTACGATAGCCATAGTACTTGTTGTAATTTCCATACTGAAACGTCTTTCTCTGCCGTTGTGGTTGTTGATGTGGCCGTCCCCCTTGACTACTTTTGGCTCCACATTTTGGAGTACTAAAGGACTGTGATGTCCCTGTGCCACCATCTCGAACAGACTTTAAAACTGGAGTCGAATGGGTCACTGGAGGGTCTATCTTGCCGGAATTGCGCCTTCGCTTGCGTTTGCTTGTGTGCTGATTTGTTCCCGTTAAAGACGAGCTTAACTTCTCCACGGACATCTCTTCTTTGCAGCTCAAAGTGTAGTCAGTCAAGTGTTCATGGGAGGAGTCCCCCAATGAGACATTTTGTGCAGAAGAGGGCAAAGCATCACCATGTTGCGTACAAGAACCTGATCTGGCTTCATTTCCCCGTAAATCAGGCAGTATGTGCTGTGGAGCTAAAATACTATTACCTGCGTGATGCCTGTTACGGTGCCTCTTTTTCCCACCACTTTTGTAAGGGGAAACCAAAACGCTACCGTCTGCGATGCCACTGTTCAAGTTGAGTGGATCAGTAATGTCCCGGGGAATGAGGATCTCCACTGGGTCTCGAGACTTTGCAGGGAGCGGGGAGGATTTAGGGGTCTCTGCGTTCAAAGCTTTGTTAACCTCTTCATCCAGGAGACTGTTGAGATTGAGTGGGTCAAAAATATTTCCACCCAGGAGAAAGTTTGTTGGCAGGACAGAGTCACTCTCGGAGTTGGCCCTTCGCCTTCTTTTCCCAGATGTTGGGTGCTTGAAGCTAAAGCTTGATGTGTTGCGCCGCTTTGTTACTCTTGCCTGCTGTTGTTTAGAAGGATGAACACTGTTTCTACGGTTAATGTTATTGTCATTTCCTCTTGCTCTCTGCATGACAGGTTCAGGCGTAAGGGCATCCATAGTGCTCGTGTGCTTAGGAGAGGCAGCGGAGTCAGGAAACGGGCAAGCAGCAGCAAAGTCTGGTGTGGCAACAGTGTCCTCGACAATAGCAGAAATATTAGCATAACCTCCAGTGCAATCTGATAACTGGAGTGATGATGCTGAACTGGCCTGAGGACTGCCAGCTTTGATGGTTTCTTCATCCACAGACATTTCAGAACTTCTGTACAAATCCTAGAGACGTGTGAAGGTTCTCCGTCTAAGACAAGGGACAACAATCATTAAAGAAAAATGTTGAGAATAAAAGTAAGTAAAAAGCCTTGTAAATACAACAAAATGCTCAAATAAACATAATGGGACACAAAATCACAGTTATTTGCTTGTTAAATGAATATAATTGTTCACAGTATTTATAAATTAGTCAAATACTGAAACACAAGTTATAAGTTTAAGTAGTAATAAAAAGAAAATCTTAAAGTATATAAAACAAGCTGCATTGTGCGTTGTTGTGTGTTATAAATCATTCTAACGGTAAATAAACTCTTTGTCTCATCACTAGTGTGAAAGTTTGGGACTCCCTGTGTTGGTCCCTGGTGCTGCGGTTAGCAGTGGCTAGGCTAACTAGCTCCTAAGCGGGCCACATACATCAACGTCGAGAAAACGATTTAAACCAGCTTCATTCTGGCCACAGAGCGTCCGGAAAACACTCAGGTACCTACCCCCCTCTGCGCGTTGCTGTCCGAGGCCCTCTAAGAACCTGTCACATTAGTGAACGTGATACTACACGGCAGATGGTTTGCACATAGTCTCGAGTGTTGTCATCAAAATAAGAGTCTCACCTCTGCGCTCTGCCCGCCTCTGTCACTGCCGCGGCGGCTGCTACCAAGCTAATGTGGCTAATGCTAACGCTGCTAGCGCTCTCCAGACTCGCACTGCGCGACAAACAGAACACCAATGTGCTCAATTGTCTTACAGAAGTATTTAGTAACCCACTAGGAACTAAAGGTCAATCTGAACGGTGAATTAATGATTCGACTGGATGAGAGAAGCGACATGACGGCGCGTCCGGAGTGCACTTCTGCCACAGTAGTGTGAGATGTATGGTGTGGCCATGGGCGGAACCAGAGTCTGCTCCAGTCTGAAGGAACATGACTTAGGCCTATTATGAGTCTCAAACACGGGTGAGAGCCACCGACACTAGCGGGACCAGCGAGGAAGCGGATGATGCTGGAAAAACTTTATGTGAACAAATAAATGACACTGAAGTGGGAGAAGGAACACAAAAGTTGTTGGGTATTATTGTTTTTGTTAATTGTGTTATTTAAATATTTTTGTTTCGTATTTATAATATTAGTGCTGCTTTGCCATGTGGCCGATGCGAGTTCATATCGGCATCTGAAAATCAATGTTTATTTTTTTTATTATTATTATATTATTTTTTTATTATTATAAACAGCTCTGTTAAAGTCTATGTCACACTAACAAAAACAGAACAGTTTGAAGCAGGATATAAATTACTTTTTCTAATGTTCAAAATTTATTTGAATATTTTGATACCACGTTACAACATAGTATAGCCTGCAACAAGAATAAATTGATGTCTGAATCCAGATGCACCATAGTAACCTAAGTGACCACAAGGTGGAGACAAACAGACGTATTAAAAGTGTTAAGTTAACGAGAATATTCAGAAAATATAGCCGCAAGCGGCAATGATCGGCCCTCGCCACACCGCCGCCACGCCGCAAGAGGAGGGGGCGCTAACGAGCCCCAATTGTCCTTTTAGTACGCCTACTGCTGAATCTGTGACGCTGTCACATCTTCTCCCCTTTGTTTTACCATCAAAAAGCTATTTTATTTTGAATTCTTGGCAAAATGTGCGGCTTTGCCGCACAGACACCGTGACTCTTTGAATAAAAAGGTGAATAACTTTTGACGGTTCACCCCTGAAGATGAGTCTCACCAAATTTCAGGTTAATAGGGCTAACGCCCTGGGAGGAGTTTGTGAAAGTCTAAAGTGTAAACATGTTCTGGCGATTTCCCCATTGGAATAACATGGGAGGTTTTGGTCATCGCTACGGCAAAACCATAACAATTATGACATGGGTCTCATTGACTTTTTTGATGGGGATGCCAAAATTGAGTTGTGTGTCAAATTTCATAACATTTCGCAAAACTAAACATTTAACCTCCATATAAAATCTGTAGGGGGCGCTGTGGTGCCAAATTAATTTATTTCACTTCAAGTATGTTTAGCGCAAAGAGTTTAACAACTGATTCTAATTTGACGCAATTCGGACTTTATCGGCGCAAACGGCAGAAATGTTAAATTTGGGAGATTTCTGAAATTCTAGCTAAAGTTTGCTAAAGTTTTTTTTATTTTAGAAAAGGGAAATAGCCAGAATGTAGAGAGGCACGATTTTTAGAGGTGTGCAAATTTTTGTGACTTTTCGTCAATGTTCACTGGGTGAAAAATAGGGGGGGTTGGTCCCGAGAAGAAAGAAAGAAAGAAAGAAGAAAGAAAGAATAATATTCCGATGCGAAAACAATGTTTCCCATTTTTCAAATATCATAAACTATACATTTTCGGAAAGCGCTCGCGCTTTCCTACCTCATGGTGTGGGTCCCTGGTCACTGACGGGTACTTTCGTTAATTTTGAGTGGGCTCTGCCCACTTTGTGTTTTTGGCCCTCTATACAGTAATAATGTTCAATTTTTGCATTACATGCTTATATGCACGGAACATGCAAGAGATGGGGAACGTATTCGTGAGCTACTTAGGGCAAATTAGTGCTTTATATGGGGATGACGACCGCGAATGTAAAGTGCTCGTTTAGTGCGCACTTTTGCACGGGCTTCGCCCGTTTACAACGGTAATGTTCCATTTTCCTACTACTAATTAGTATGCACGGGGCGTGCATGAGTGGAGGAGTGCGTTAGTGAGTGTTTGGAAGTGGGCGAGCGCCTCGCGCTCGATTTCGTGCGCACTATGTGCGCACTTTCGCAGCCATGCTTTGCACGGCCTTACGAGATTAATAGGCCTCTCGCCAGCTTGTGGCACTCGGGCCTAATAATGGTTGTTGATATTTTTATCATTATTATTATTAATAATAACAATAATAGTAATGCTATGTAAATGTATAGAAAGCATGATTAGTAAAACGAATAATAAGGTAAAAAAGTTTACACAAACACAAAATATGTACAATAGATTAAATCAATTTTCAATATGATACAGGATCTTGCATTTCTATACCAAGCATACCAACACCACTGTGTAATAGAGTGTATTATGTATTATTTGTTATCATTAGTGTATTACATGTTTAGGCTACTTCTAATCTAATCTGTTTGTCTTGGGCCACACCATTTTTTAAAGGCCTAAAAATGAAAAAAGCAAAAACGCTGGCAGTTTCCAATATGAACAGATCTCTGTTTTTATCATACCATTCTTCAGAAGTGTCACGTGATGTTTCTGTAACGTGTCTGGTCAGCTGATTTAAACCGATTTTGCAGTCCAACTACTTCAGAACTGTATCCCAGGTTTAAGAAAGTTGAAACGCCCCCTAGTCCAAATTACGGTCTGGTGGGTAGGTTTCTGCACCTCGATAGCCTCCCTGATCCAACAATGGTCTCTGTGCCTTTGTGGCCTGTTAATAAGAAACTATAATGTATAATGTATCGGAAGACCTAAACCTAATCAGCATTGGCCTCTATTGAATTTGAAAGAAAGAAAAATCTTTCTTCTAGCTTATTAAACTGTGATTAGTACAGGGGCGATGGAAAAACAGACTTCCGGTATTCCCAGTATTAAAACAAAGTAATAACTTGTCTAGTTGTTTAATTTAAATGGATTTCTTGAATAGCACTTAAACTTGCCATCAAAGCACATGTTTGGACAGCGTTGTTGTGGAAACTGGGTCTGTGTCGATATGGTGATTAATGAGTAAAGACAACAGAATAAACTGACTTCACACAGAGAGGCTTCAACCTCAAACCTGCAGCTGTGGCAACAGAAACGTTCATGTTTTTAGGTTAAAGATGTCTCGAGTGAGCTGCAAAGAAAACACCTCTGGCCTAGAGGAAGCATGAGGTTTAATTTTCAAAGAAATCTATATGTGCTGCTGATTTGTATACTATGTAACATATGTCAACAACAACTGTATAAACGAGCAGTGGCATATGTGACTTATTTACATTACTTTATTTCTTTATGTAACAATAAGGACTGCTCAAAGCACAATATATTGTGTGTGGCATATTCAATATTTGTTGTATTGTGTTTCTGATTGAGGGACACCAATTGGATTTCTGATTAGTGCCTCGGACTGTTAATTTCATCATTACTTGTTTGGCCCACAGAGGACCAGAGAGGAGAGTACCTGTCCCCCACCAGTGTCCCCCTGCCTTTTCATATGCTAATGAGGACGCGGTCCTCGATCCCGAGGACCATCTGCCTTTCCTTGGGGTGTGGGCCTCAGCTCTTCAGAGGTGTCCCATTGTCCGTGTGTGTTCAGCCAGAATGCAGTGAGTACACATGCTTCTATGACCCCAAAACGCGTGTTCAGAAGGAGCACGAGTGTGTTGTTCATTAGCCTTGATCTGACAAAGGGAGTGGCTGTGCATGTGGCCTGTCAGTGTTAGCATAAGGAAGACCAGGAGAACATTGATTTCTTAAAGTTAGATTTACCTTTTATAAATATGAACAAGTAAGATAAGAGTTTTATCAGGGTTGTGTCAGGGCATCCAGCACAGATGTAGTTTTTAAGAGATAAAATTGTGTCTACATGATAGCAAATGTATGCAGAATAGATCCTGCAGCATTTATTTGCAGAACTCATTGTCCCAGTGTAGTTTTGCAATAAAATACTTTCATTTCCTATTTTCCATCTTTAAAGCAAGGTTATCAGAAATATTTTCTGATGTCAAATAATTTCCAAAAAGTGGACCAATTATTATTGATTAAATCCACAGGGTTATCTGTGAATATCCTACAATTTGTAAACACGGCATGATTGAACTAAATAACTTGCAAAAGCAAATGTATGAACACTAAACAGTTTTCCAGTTTGAACATTTTTCAAACTATTATGCAGTTTGTTGTTCTAACATAAACTGACAGTATCCCACCAATGACATGATGCAGTTTGCTTGAAACCTGCTCACTGTCTGCGCCTCGTGCTGGCGGCTGCATCGAGATTAGTTATTGAACTGCCCAAGCAGAGGAAACAAGGCCGCTTCAGTGGCACAGCGCACAATAAGCCAGCTGTCGGGGGGCGGGGCCTGTCCAAACCGCTGCTGTCCCAGACCAGGCTGGTGTGTCGTGGGGCCCTCTGAGAGATGATAGGTGCTACTGTGCAAGTACTGATTTACACTGACACGCTTTGATATGAATGACAAGAAAGTGAGTGTACAAACTAAACAGCTGCGGAGCAAAGTACCAACTTAATACCGGAATTAGCGAGAATATTACAATCAAGCGTAATTCATTTTAGAAAAGACGCATTGTAGGAGGACGGTGGATGTATAATAAAGTTGGTCAAGAGGACTAAATATGCCACTGGACGTCGCTAAATCACCTTGCACTGATAGTTGTGTTGTGGAAGCTAAATCCAGCAAATTCTTGTATATTGTTTTTGCATTTCTTGCCAGTAATAATGTGAAGTTGCATGTTGGAAAAGTTTGAACAGTACTTAACTGCTCTGTCATCTGTATGCAGCCCACATCTGTATGGCGTTACGTTAATGATTACCACGTATACTGTAAATCATCAATATGTTTGCCTTCATCAGCCGGATCGAGCCCTACTAACCTTGATTCTGTTCCTTTGGGGGTAATCTGCTGGGCCAGCTCCCAGTGCAAGTTCCTCTCTCTGTTGTAGCTGGAGCATGGATGAGCGTGACCTATTATCTTCCACAAGCCAGGTTAAAGGCCCAGGGCTTATAGAAGACAGAAGTTAATCTTGCATATTAAGTGATGGACCATTACAATATACAGCCCATCACTGTTAACATGACTGAAGCCTTTTATCAACCGGTAGCATTTCGCTTGGTAAACTTTATTTGCTTCAATTTAAGGCAAGGTTACAAATACGTTTTCCAATATCAAGTGTTCCTCTGGTAGTCCTGTAGTCAACTAAAAGTAATTTTTGTTCAACTAAAGACTTGCTTCGATTTATTGACAAAAAGGAGGTGTGACAAAAGCTCTCAACATTTTTAAGATCTCTACCACAAATACAGACAAATGACTGTGGATCTTAAACCTTTCACACCAAGTACCATCAAAACTAATATTTGACCTTCCGAATACCACCAGATCTAAACCAGGTCCAAAGCATGACTATTCTAGGTCTAAATTAGGTCTAAAATAGGACTATACACTGGTTCTAAACAAGGAATTACCCAATGGAGGACAGAAATGTGGCTTAAACTGGCATTAAATTAAAAAAAAGAGTTCAATTGCGTACCACTTGAAGGAGCTCATGGACCAACAGTTTGAGAAACACAAATTAACATCTTCATTAGTGTCCAGCCACTTCCAAAACTCTGCTGTCATCTATAAAACCATATATAACCTAGTAATAACATAATCAATGTACTAATAAAAATATGATTGACTGACACCATGGACCGATTAATCGACTAAAGGTGTAAAGCCCTATTCATTAATTGGTCTAACAAATATAATAGTACACAGAGAAATTTAAGTCATAAACTGGATTTTTGTAGATCATTCTAAACATTGTAATTGTCTTTGATGCTCGAGGAGGTCAGGTTTTATGGCAGTGGTAGCAAAAAGTGCACTTGACCTGTTCACCTTGTCTGATCTCATATATCATCATTTCCTGTGAATCCAGCACACAAGTGAACCTTCTGGCCCCGCTCCTTTCACAGACACAGTTCCACCAGTTCCACTGATGTGATCATCTAAACCATAATTCAATCAGCTTTGTACAAAGTCAATGACAACTGCGCTGATATTTGATTCATAAACAATGAGTCATCATCTTCAAATCTTCACCCTTTGGTAAACTCTCGCACAGTTTGGACCGTCACAATACTAAACGGTCAAAGTTAATTTCAGTCCTAAGAAGACAAAAAAACTCTTTTGAAAAAGTAAAATCAAATACAGACATAAATATAGATGTATATTGTGGTTAAATGCAGAGAGAGGCCACTATGGGTTGATGCTTCAGCAAATTGTATTCACTGTTTCCTTCCCTTTTCCCGAAAACATAAGTTGCAATTCCTAAAATGTTGCAACATGTGTGGCAATGGTACTTCATGATCTGTGGTTTGGACTCCAGCTCATGTCCTCTATTCAATTCAGTGTATAGGGACGCTTCATATTGCTGCTGGGATCGTTTTCATACTCACATAAAACATGTGTAAATTGTCAACAAGGCGTATTTGAAAATGACAGTGTGGAGAACGTCTCGTGCCAGCAAGTAGAATTAATCTCAAACCTCATCACTCTAAGTAGGCCCTCCTGCTTCCTACGCCATTATCTCATCTTCACCCGATCTCTGCCATTAAGTTATCGTTAAAGGTGCACTACGTAGCTTTTCTGCTTACGGGTTCACCTTGTCTCTTAGGAGATGTTGATGCCGTTGCCTCGAATGTTTCACAGTTTATGGCATTACAAGTAAAAAGAAACAAGCAGGTAATGCCATCTCACCCTGGGCACAAACGTTTTGAGGCCTTCATTTTGGAGGCTACAGTTTCAGATCAGAACCTCTCGCCACAAGAACAGTTTCTTCCTCTGCCATTAACACCCGTCACTTTCATAGTTCATGTCAACAAAACTCTATTTGCACTGCTCGTTTTGCACTGTTCTGCCCATGCTACATTTGTAAATTTTTGCATTATATTTAGTCTTTTTAAATGTTATTTTATTCAATACTTTATTTTTTATGCATGCCTTATTTGATCTTTTTCTTTTTAAAAAAATATTATTTTTGTGTTGCACTTATCGCAGAAGCAAGTTTCTAGTTTATGAATTTTGTTCACTGTTCACATCAGGCCAAGTAACAGGCCACTTTTTGTGCTGGTAGAGCAAAATATATGACATTTGAATTAATTAAATATTTTAAAAGTTATTTATCTTGTTTATTCTGCATGTTTCTATTCTCCTGCTTTTCTTGAACTGTGGATTGCAACACTGACGTTTCCCCTTTGTGGGACAAATAAAGCTTCTTTTATCTTAGATCTATGGAGAGGCCATTTTTTAGCAATAAAACCTTTAACATAAGATATGTTTAATGCCATACATTGTGTAAATAAACTAAATATGCACAAAGTGATTGGACCATTCACATATGATACAGAAATTATTGAGTATGTTTTTATCCCTGAGCCAGTGACGTGTCACTATTGTCACCAGTGAGGTAAAGCGTGGGCCCAGTGGCAGGCTGCTGTCATGGCTGGGGTATTTCCTTGCTAGAAACCGGTTGAGCTCCTCTCTCTGACTTGGACTATTCACAAGGAGTCACATGTGAAGTCACAAGATAAAAATACACAACACAAAAATGTAATCAGATTGGAGTGTTCTAGCTGACAATAGTTTTATTTAATATATTATGAACGTGTGCTCCCAAATATAGAGTCAACATCTATAACATATTATGAATGTATTATTATTGCACATGATGACAGCGTCCTAGTTCTTAAAAGATAATGTTAATAGATTAATGATAGTTCATTTTCAGTCTGGTCGGCCTGTATACATGCACATTCACACTGTGCACTGTGATCTTGTTTGCCTACTAGGTGAACCGTAAAAGACTCCTTTCACTTCTGTTTTTTTAAGTAATGTTTTGCATAGAGGTGTTAAATAGTTTTCTGCTTTTTACTGGTTACTTTTTCTGTCTATGATCGGACCAGCAACACTTTATGCAAAACTGACATAAGACATCTCTGCAGCTGTTTTAATGTAAACGTACTGGTGAAATGTAAGAAAAGCAGGCTCTACCTCTGAGCGAGCGTCGTTACATGTCAGCCATGTTACTCCCCTATAACAGAGGCATCAGTTCGACATTACAGGGTTGTCAAGACAACCAGCATGATTCAGAGC
The DNA here is from genome assembly GCF_026437365.1 of Eucyclogobius newberryi. Classification (NCBI taxonomy): domain Eukaryota; kingdom Metazoa; phylum Chordata; class Actinopteri; order Gobiiformes; family Gobiidae; genus Eucyclogobius; species Eucyclogobius newberryi. The sequence continues at coordinate 15,853,527 of NW_027315779.1, forward strand.
CTCAGCTGTGGGCCTCCACCTTGAGCTAAAGGCACTAGCCATGAGACAGAGCAGATGCTGTGCCAGGCAGCCAATCACAGGTGAGCAGTAGGAAAAAGATGACATCATAGGCAAATTAGGGCACGCACTGTTCCTTTTGTGGTTGTTGTTTCCTCCTGCTCCAAATTTAAAGCACTATTATTTTATATATGTTGTTTATGGCTTTACATATACAAAATTATTGTATTATTATACTATACTATACTGTTGTAATTTAAAATGGACTTTTCATTTATACGCATCTGAGTAGTATTCATTTTCAAAACTCGAATACACCTCTTAAAAAAACCTAACTTTCTATCTACTTACTTACTTCCTTAGAAGGAAAGTCGTACATGTTAGCTATTGTATTATGAAGCTTTCGTGTACTGCTTTCAATACTTACAGCCTCATTCAAAATATGCAGCTAATAGTAATAAAATATGAACTGTTCACATGTTAAATTAATTGAGTCATAGTTTAAAAGCATATTGTTAATATTTATTTCAAACATCATTCATTGGATGATTACGGTTTTGTCTCTTTGTATTGAACGGAATTTGCATTGTGGTTTCTGTTTCAGAGGCTGTGCTGAACACCCTCCCGCCTGAGAACTGGCCTGTCAAACACTAAACCAACTTCCCCTCCTGCTGGTGCCTCCTCCCCCAGACCTGCTGTCTGCATTAATATTCAGCCCCTCAGCCAATGGGGCAAGCAGGGCGGATGACATCATGAGCTAGGGAACAGTGAGCAGCCAGTGAAGCATCCAGCCTGCCGAACAAGCTTGCTTTTAGGGTCAGGAACTGGTCTGACAAGAGAATGGCGATCCTGCCTCTTAACTGTCACTAGGATTTTGGCGATGAATCGACCAGCACCTGCGCCTCAAAGGAGAGACAGCAAGCTAGAGAATGTGAAGACATATTTCAGGTAAATCCCAGTGTGTGCAGTGGTGATGTGAGGGAAGGCAGGAGGAAGGAGAGAAGGAGGAGGGAGAGGCCATGGGGGTGCTTTGTAGCCCTTTTTTCCTCCTTTACTCTGCATTCTGTCCTGCTAAGAAGGCAGCTGTTTCACTGTATGCCATGGAGACGGCCCGTTCCATCATTTGTGTTAGACATGTTAAGTATGAGGATGGATCCTTGACGGCACCACCTCATCCCTGTGTGCGCTCCCTTGTGCCTCACAAATAGCATCTTTATTGATGAGGAGGTGTTGAATCAATGGTGCGGCTTGTGCAGGCCCTGTGTCTGTGTGATTGTGTCAGTGCAGGAGAAGGGCAGCAGCTGCAGTGGCAACAGAGAAAAAGCTATGCTATTTTGGGTTTGGAGACCTGAGGCTGGCTGTGGGCTATGGACCGGGGTGATGGATGGTTAAGCAGCACTTTGATGGCGGCTGTAGTGACAAGGAGATACAACATCTGGTCACCTGACTTCATTGGGGTTCTGAGTGGGGGTGGGAGCCAGTCCTGCAAAAGCTCAGCATTCTACGTCTGATTCTTCCACAGCCATCAGCAAAGAGCCATGGAGGGGTTTGGCAGAAGTAAATGCTGAATATTGTGCGGTCGAGGCAGTGCTACAGCTGGAGGGAGCGCCAGGCCCAGACTTTCATGAGAAGCAGCAGCGTCATGCTCTGGTTTGGGCCTGAGCAGTGACCTGTTGTCTGAATTGTCGTGTGAGGAGGGATGTGAGAGAGTCATCAGTGATGGAGGCCAGTCTGAAGATTAAAGAAGGAAACTGGGGGATGGGATTCTACTTCTGTGCACGTTGGTCTGCAATATTGATAGGTTTCATGGCCCCAGACAGTGTCCTAGCCACATAGACTGGCTTTATCTGATATCTAGATACTATAGTGTTCTTCATATTAGTGTGTTTATCAACAACAAATCTGGATTGCAGTGTGATCAAAAAGCTTGTCTTATTGAACACACAAACACAAATGTCTTTTCATCTAAAAGCTCAAAAACTCAAACTTGTGTTAATTGGTGTCATAGTCTGTTGTGCTAGGGCTCCTCTATAATCGCAGGGAGGGCAAACAGTTAAAGATGCTCATATTTCTGAAGGCTGCTGCTGCTGTGAGCAAGATGCTGAGCTACACTGTCTCCATACATAATATATTGATCCTACCCTTATCTACACATGCAGACATCCTGTCTGTTTTAAATGACTACCTCTATATTTTACATTTATGCTGAGCATGTCTGACAAAGTGCACATAAGGGCGCATATAATGACATTTTTATTTGTGCTGAGAGTTAGTTAGCTTGACTGGTTTGATATATGTTAAAATACAAAACATCATCATAGTCAAGACATAAAGCCATCGATAATGGTGAAATTGTACAGCTGTATTTGTATTTCATTTGCATCAACAAAGTTTGGATGAAGCCATCCTTTATCACTCCATTGAAACAACTTCCCAACGGTCTATTATTTTAATATTCTTGTGCTTGGATTTCCCCCGTTTTTCCATTGGCCTCTGTAACCAAACACTCACAGTTTGTCTTACCTCACCTCAGTGAACAAAAGCTTTAGACACAGATCCTCATGTTGGCGAGTGGCCTGCTAACCGGGCTGCCTGAAATATGATAGTAGGACACACATATACAAGTAGGCCTCCATCTGTTGACGACTTATAGCCTGAATGAGTTGTGCTCGTGGACTGCTCATTGTTCATTTTAGAGAGCGTTTAACAGAAGAATGGTGGTCTTTCCGGGGTGACTGTGTGTATTGTATATGTATAGTGTGATACTCTTGCAGTAGGTGTGTCAAGGCTACAGTCTGTGTTGTGGATTAGCATGTAGGATTGGAAGCCATCTGGCCATTTTGTCTGCGCACAGGGAGGGGTAGTAAGTGAGGGAGATGGATGGATTGAGACAGAGGAACATTTACACACTGACACATTGACACAGCTATGTCCATAATCCCACCCGATGATGCCTGTTGCTTGCAGTAGTGTTAGCTATTTGTTGTTTATGTATTTGTGTATCCATCCAAACTTTGTAAGAGTGAATCTGGGATTTAGTAGCAGCTGGTGCCCAAAGACTATATCACGTAAAATGATGATATGCCTCAAGTTCAGGTGGGTTCAGGTGGTTAATATTAACACGCTTCCTTGGGTCAACAGTTGAGAATTTATTACAACTAGAGCAGAAAGTTTGGAGTGGGTGAAAGTCAAGAGGCAGTCACCTAAAACACATCTTAAATTAACTCAATGCATGATTGATGAAAACACTTCTTAAAAAGTTAAGCAATTGGCTAAACTATTACAATAGATAACTAGATGTATTTACAGTGGCTTTATCCTGGTTCCCCTTTTAGCGAATCGAACCCACCCAAAGGACACATTTGCCAATTCACACATTTGAATCCATAATAATTATACCCTTCTTGTCACAATCAATTTCATGTATCTATGCTAAGTTATAGTTCCGTCACAATAATACATTTGGAAGTGCGATAGATTGCTACAGAAAAACTACTTAGTCTCTATAATTAGTCATTTAAGTAATTTATTCGACCCTCAACAGTCCCCCAATCTGATTTGATCTGAACAAACAAATAAACGCACTAAAACACTATTTTTGCTTGTGCAAAGAAAATTGGCGCATGATAAATTCTGAGCCGCCATTGAACGATAAGTTGATATACCGGTAGTACTTATCGTTACAATATGAAAATGATGTTCACTGTTCATGTATGTATAGCACCAGTAAACCAGCTGGCACACAGCCTCCACCTGGGACACCTATTATACCTCCACCAATGCCAAGGACATGGAATTCATAGATATACAAAAGTTGCAAAGGCCTAAAGGAAGGCTTTCGGAATGGGGACTTTTAAATGATTTGTGTAAGTAAAGAGGATGCCAAAGGATGAAAACAAATCATTTTCTGTAGTGACAATCCAACAACCCAAACAAGAAGCGAAGAATTATAGAGACTTTTCTTCTTTATCTTTCTCACTCATTCTTTATTCTGTATCACAACAACAAACACATAATTATGTTTAATACAGAGGCGCCATACGAACTATTATTTTTGTACTACATTAGCTATTCTTATTTGTAGTTGTTATGTTATGTTATGTTATGTTATGTTATGTTATGTTATAAACTGAAACTTTTCCAACGTGCTCCACAGAAAACCATTCAAATACAAACAATGAACAATTGCTCTACCTGTGAAGGATTCGCTGAAATTCGGGTATTTGGTTGTGGAGCGGGAGTTGCGATCCATGTTCAAAAGCCCTAATTGTGGAATAAGATATTGTGAAAATTAATATTTAATTTAATTTAACAAAATACTGAACTGAGTCCCCTCCCAGTGCTCATAAAATGGTAATAAAACCCTAATATAATAAATATGGTGAAACAATAAATAAGATGAAAATGTGAACCATTAAAATGTAATCAAATGAATATTTAAACAACAGAAGACACAGGGGACCACACAACTAATACAGTGTTAAAAGCCAAGATGAGACTTAAACACTCCATTCAAATCTGTTTAGTTATAAAACAAGCACAGTTTTAAGCACTGGGAAAATACAGAGAAGTATCAAGTATATGTCATTAGAAAATTAGTGCAATAGTTGTTTTTTCATGTATAAAAGCGTGAAGAAATAATAGAAACCCCGATCTCAATCAACGCAGTGTGAAGTTCTTAATGTGAAATCTGGATGCACATTAATTTCATTCTGGCATCACTCCTTTTCACACCTCGTTTATTACTGTGTAGAGCCGACATGTGTGAGAGTGAGCAGGACTAAATATTAAATGACAGATGAGCCCATGGGCCGACTCAGCTGGAAGTTTGGGAGTGGATAATACCTGGTGATACGAGAGTGCCCTTCGAGTGTCAACTAACCTGCTTTATTCCTTTGTTTTGAATGAAAACATCATTAGCCATCCACCTGCTCTGGGTGTATATGTACTGACATAATGCACTGTAAAATGAAAATCACTTTGATGGTTCTTTCAGCAAAGGTTTTCACAGTTCGGTCATAAATATGCAATTTTCTCAAGGACAAGGCAGGATGGAGTTGATTAAAGAGCAGCATATGTATTTGTAGTTCAGTAATGACCTCATCTGTTTGTGTTTGCATTTTATTTGAGTAATTGTAGTGTAGCTGCCTTATTGTGATGTGTCGTAAGGTTTCTGTTAAGGTGATGTTGGGTTGCACTATAGCATAAACGTATTTATCTCCATGGAGACAAGCAGGGGATGCCACTATAGGCCAAGGTAAAGTTATTATTAGTAAAATTGCACGATTTTCTTGGGATGTCTTTTGCAATGAAAACACCAAGGAAAAGTACAACTGCACATTTATTACACTATTTACTATTTAAGATTATTCAGATGTGCGATATCACCATGTTTGGAAGGGCATCTGGTGCAAATCGCATCATTTTGTATCTTGTGTTTCGCTAATGCTTATTACTTTCCTAAACCAAGTCTAGAAGTCTGCGATTTATGATCACATGCAATGGTATTTATTTATTTTATTTTATCTTTATTATTTTCCCCTCCATCCCTTGTTGGGAAATGGGAGGTTTTGTCTATAGGAGTTTTTGTTTATAGAAGATCTTCTACTGAGAATGTTTTTCAAACTTCCTATAAGTGATCTGTTCTTTTCTTCTGTATCTACCTCTGTATCTTCCTGCGTTGCAACAATGAAATTTCCCCATGTGAGACAATAAAGGAATATCTTATCTTATCTTATCTTATTTCATACCACCATTAGTTTAGACACGAGGTATAGCTGTGCATTTCAGTTGTTACATGAATGTGAAATAAAAGCAGTGGCCATAGCATTGACACTGAGTAGTTCCTCTGCTGATGCTCTCCGAGTTGTGAGAACCCATTGTTTTCCAAAGTAACGTGTTGGCATCTGCATGACTCCAATTTGACTCAACATGCTTGTCGTTAAAGTTTTCCGGCCAGCAAGCACAATTTAGATCAAGTTATCATTCTGCATCATAAATGCGTGACTGTTTTAGTATTCCTTGCATAATAATGGCACCAAAGGCTAAAACAGCAGAGGACCACAGCATGAGCATCGCGGGATAAACAAGAGCCCTTCATCTTGTCCTTTAAACGTCCTCTCGCTCCGTACCGTCCAAGTAATCAGCATCTCTTTAAAGGAGTGGAGGCCGAGTCCAAGCCAAGTCAAACAGAGTGTGTCCTAATCAGGGCCATGGAGAAGAAGACCGAGCCCTGCCCCCACTGAGACGGCCATTGCGGCTCTGTCTTCCATGGGCTCCACATTACACCCTTTTCTTCTTGTGTTGACCATTCAAATCCTGCACTATTGTTGGAAATAGTCTGCTCTTCTTGGAAAAGTTAATATTTAAAGTGGTAACGTGAATCATATGAGCTAACCTGAACTTTTGTGTCCTCTTTTCTCTCGTTACAGACCACAGCATTTAACTTTTAAGAATAAAAATTGGGCTTAGGCCGATGATTTTTCTTAGAAGAGTCCATTATCAAGCACACGGCAGCCATAGATTTGATTTATGCCATTAGGAGACAGAGGAGATGCTTGTTTGAGGAACCGCACTCCTGTCTGTCTGTCTGTCTGTCTGTCTGCGGTAAATAGGTCAGTGTATGTCTAAGTACAGCATCTTAAACACGGTATCTTAAACATCTTAAATATCCATGTAAAACGCATTTGCTTGAGTCTGCCATTGGATATTTTAACAGCATAATCCTAAAACACAGTAAAACCTTTCATGTTTCAATAATTAATTACTAAATGGCCTCCAAATTCCTCTTCCTATTTAAAGTTGGACGTCGTACAGTTGTGAGCTACTGCAGATTGATTATTCTGTGTGTTCTTGCTGACCACGTTGCGACCGCATTGATCGTCTCTGTCACTGTAATCTGTTTGTGTATGTGATTGTGTTGGACTAAAACTATCTCTGCCAGCGCTATGTCAGCACTGGAGTAGTTACTTTAGACTGTACTGAACGGCTGTATTGTTGTTGTATTTACCTTTGATGCTTTTGTTATTGGTGAGCTGTTCTTTAGTCCTTCTTAATAACGGGATAAAAAGCCTGATTCCAGATGAAACGTTTATTCATGTGATTCCTCATTATTTTGTTAGCTACTTCCTGATCATCACACATAATAGCTGTGTTGTCAGAAGGGCCTTTATAGTATAATGCTATGTCTTTCTAAACAGTTCAGTTTACAGTGTTTTGTTGTGGCGGCCACACCTCAGAGCTATTAGAACCAGTTTTCTGTTGTCTAGGCTCTCACTTGTTCCAGCCTGTCATATAGTGCCACGTACCTCGCCCCCGTCCCACACTCACCTCTCACTGTGGGGGGTCGTATGATAAGATATCAGTGCTTGTGTTCACAAGTCGTTCAGACAAGTAAAGGATGCCCTATATCTGCTTGGCTCAAACCTCGTCATCAGTAGTGAGTCATCTTTAAAGAGGAAAGCCAAGAAATCACCCATATAAAAAATAAAACATTTTATTAATAATTTTAGTTCTGATGTTTCTCCAGGTGTATATTATCATCCATGACATAATTCAGTTTAGACTTAGACTTGTCTTGGTCTGGTTTTGTCTTGGTTTGAGCCGAATTTAATAATTATCTGAACTTGGGTTAGTCCTAATCTTGTACAAATTTAGCTCCTGGTTTAACCCTGTTTAGTCCCAATTTTGATGTGGTCCTTGTGTGATTCTTTGGGCACTTTAAATACAATAAATAGAAAAACACAGAAAATATAGTAGAAGAAATGTGCAAAATAGTAATATTGGATTTATCCTGAGGAAAGCCAGAGGCCCAAAACATTGCACTGTTAATAATGTTTAAAAAAAATCATTTTTTATAAGGATTGGTGGTGTAGGTGTACAAAACTCTTTGCTTGCAAAATAATATTATTAGAATACCAAAATCTGAAGTGTTGCTAGTGTTAATGGTAATTACATATTTTCTCATTGTTGGCATATAAAGTATAGGCCTATGTAGTCTGGGATATGGAACACACACACACGCACGCGCACACACTCACACACACACACACACACGCGCGCGCACACGCACACACACACACACACACTGCTGACCACACACACACACACACACACACACACACACACTGCTAACCACACACACGCACACACACACACACGCGCGCGCGCGCACACGCACACGCACACACACACTGCTGACCACACGCACACACACACACACACACACACACACACACTGCTGACCACACACGCACGCACACACGCGCACACACACACACACACACACACTCACATTGTATGTATTCTTAGCAGCTGTCAAAATACAGGTACAAGCCCACTGTGAGTGAAGGGTCAAATGTCATGAGAGAATCTATGTCCTGCCTTGTGCTAATCCCAAACACACAGAGAGAGGCGTGTATGAGTACAGCTGGTACCGGGACCAGTAAGATCTGGTCCTGGTTTTTGGGACTGGTACTTTTTCTGTACCTTTTCCTGTATTAATTATTTTCTAGAAAAACAAATGAGAATCATAAATTATATTCATAACAACAGAGGTTGTGGTTGACATGGCAATACCAAGTGATGGTAACATTCAATTAAATTTTTTTTTTTCTTTTTGTAACGATCGCAATCACAACAGCGGATGCCTAAAAGGGCGACGGTGAAAAACAGATTAAACAGTGTTCCCAAGATCCCCTGTCCTTCTCGGCAAGGAAAAAATTCCAAATCTCTTTGGGAAAAAGTAGAAACCTGGAGAAGTTCCACAGTGAAGGAGAGATCCTACTCCCTCAGACGGACAGGCGAACACGAGAGAGACAGTGGAGCTAGAGCCACTCAGGAGGAGAACCAGTTCTTCGAGGCAGATGAAGAACCGTTCATCTGGAGTAGAGACCGTTTCTACAGGCAGTTGAGGAGCATCTGGATCCAGAGGTCATCAATGTGCCTGTTGAACTTCCGACGAGGAAGTGGGAGAAGAAGAAGGAAAAGCAATGAACAGCTTGCAAGTGAAATTAGATATTAAATATTGTTTGATAGAATAAGTAGTCAGAAGCAGAGGATCATGCTCAAGCTGCTATACTTCCCCCATAGTTGCTCTAAGGGCAGCGTAACTGGGAAACTTTAGGTTTTTATTTCTATTCCTAACTAGCCTGACCATAAGCTATTTTAGATAGGAACGTTTTAAGCCTGGTCTTAAATGAAGAGACTGTGTCGGCCTCTTTAACATGGGCAGGAGCTGATTCCATAACACAGGAGCTTGGGAGCTAAACTCTCTACCTCCTACTGTGCTTTTAGAGACTCTTGGGACCATCAGAAGAGCAAAGAGCTACTGTGACTTTTGAGATGACTGATAGCTGATAATAAGTATATTCTTACTTTACACCTTCTAAAATGTAATTGTTGTAAATGATCAGGATTTTAATTTTTGCATTTTTTATTTTGACTCACATATACCTATAAAATCACTAATCTTAAGTAGTTTTGAAAAAGTACAACTAAATCAATACTGCTGTTTGAATGTATCAGTGTCGTAGCTCTCATTTTTAGTGGTAGTCTGTGTTTTTATGGTGTTTGTGTGAGGCCACGTGCCCATGTGTAAGAGCTGAAGTGCACTCTTTGTTGCTAATAGGCCTGCTCTATGGGGGGTGGTGGGATGACCGGCTTTCTCTGAGGTTATTGCTGCTGAATGCATCACATGAGCCGGGCCTCAGGGCAAGACTCTGACTCTTAAGATGGTGATGGGACAGTGGGACATCAGGGAATAAGTGGTTGTGAGACATCGTCTGACCACTTACCCCTTTAACCATGTCCTGGTTCATGTTTACTATCAGCTTAAGGATGATGCAATTTAATAATAATAACTTTGATAATTTGAATATTTATTTCTGGAGTGTCTCTAAATCCAATGGTGCGTTCACTGCAGTCAGTTCCAGTAACAGGATTGCTCATCTGAAATAGGCCACAGATCTGGGATTGCCTCGCTGTCACACACTTCTCTTTGTCTCTGCATTCATATAGGGCTGGGCATTGTCAAGTATGATACAATAACAATAAAGATACAAGCATATCCCTAAAAAAAGGGTCCTCATTTCTTATGAATAAGTCACTTTCAGCCTTGCAGATTCAGCCTTAATGCACTAGTCAGCAGATAGTAGTAACAGTAAGAGTACATCCATCCATCCATCCATTTTCTACCGCTTGTTCCCTTTCAGGGTCGCGGGTGACTGGAGCCTTTCCTAATAACTTCGGGCCTTAAGCGGGGTACACCCTGGACAGTGGCCAACTCGTCGCAGGGCCAACACAGAGACATAGACATTACAGACAGTTCACTCTCACATTCATTCACTAGGGCCAATTTAGAGTCACCAATTTTGCCTAACACTGACATTTCTTTGGACGGTGGGAGGAAGCCGGAGAACCCGGAGAGAACCCACGGTAACCCACTCATGATCTCCTTCTTGGGAGGCAAGAGCGCTAACCACCTTTGCCACCGTGCACCCCAGTAAGAGTAGAGTACAATACTGCAATTTTTAATGAATTTATGTTATTTAAAAGTACTGCAAAAAGGCATCTCATATCAAGGCCAAGAAGTTTGTCACAATAAATTGCTGTGTCAATATGTGTACAACCCCAGTTTCATGCACTTTGGTTTGACTATTTCCTCCTGTACTTGTAGAACCGATGCTTTGGTGAAGGTCTGAGCTCTCTGAATTTACACGTTTGTTATATACGACTTCATCAGTTGTCGTTGACACGCTGCAGTGACAATAGTACCGGGGTAGTGAATCTCTGCCTCCATGTGCTCTCTGTTTCAGGACATTGTGAGTGTTACTAAAGATGTCTGATAGTGCCGATATTGAGGAGAAACCACCAGCCCCCCCCTTGAGAATGAACAGTAGTTCCCGAGACTCTTCATCAGTGAATCACGCCTCTAAACCGCTTCCAATGGCTCCAGAAGAGAAAAACAAGAAAGCCCGCCTGCGCTCCATCTTCCCCGGGGGAGACAAGAGTGAGTACCTGCTCCCTCATGCACTGAGTTAATATTAATACTAAATTATATGAATATGAATATGATTAACGTTATAACTCTGCAGCAAACAAAAAGAAGGAGAAGGAGCGCCCAGAAATATCACTTCCTTCAGATTTTGAACACACCATTCACGTGGGGTTTGATGCTGTAACAGGAGAATTCACAGTAAGTGTTGGCATAGACCTCCTTCACATTTACATTCCCGTGTAGTTTTATCTGACATATGCTCTGCTGAAATATGCAATTCCCTGGAGGTGACTCTAGAAAAGTGCATCACTTGAATGAAATTAAATCAACACTGCTTCATCTGCTGAAGTTTCAGGTGCAGGTTCTGGATTAATAGTTTCATTAATAGAAGAAGATTTAAAGTATTCTTCTTCATCTTTTGGATGTATTCAACGGGTTTGACATGTATTAATATTTTAAATTATTGTTTATCTTACTGCCAAAGACACACCGCAAGGATTATGACTAGAACTAAATTGTTAAATTTTCAAGGAATCTGTGCCATTACTAATTGTTGGATGAAGAGTTTATAGCTGATTTAAAATAGCAGCATTTATCAGAATTACTTTTAATCCACAAGGGGAATATATTTTCATTACAGACATGCAGTCGACCAGCAAATAGAAATGATCAAGAAATAAAAAAAGAAGCTACAATTAAATATCAGTATCACAGAAATAAAATAGATCCGTCTGGTAAAAACAGAATACATTTACATTTAGCTTGACTTAAAAAATACACTACGCTCACTAGTAACATAGTTACATATTCATTACATGTTGAATATTGCATGACGACTTTACCACTGAACTACAAGTGGTTTTCAGATTTTATATGTAACTTCCAGATGGGATCCAGAAGCACCATTTTTATAAGAAATCTCCCTAAGGCAAATTGACGAATGTTGAACGTGATCATTTCTATTAGTGACTAGAGTTTCAACCTTTGACCTTGCTAAATAACAACAATAAGGCCTTTAGAATGTCGTCCTCTGAAACACAACAATAGTTTAATTATAGTATTTATGAATTCATCCTATTCAGAGGCCAAATTTCCCAATGGGGATAATAGTTGTCATGTGTAAATGAAGTAATTGTTTTGTTTGCTCTCAGGGAATCCCAGAGCAATGGGCGCGACTCCTCCAAACGTCCAATATCACCAAACTGGAGCAGAAGAAGAACCCGCAGGCTGTGCTGGATGTACTGAAGTTTTATGACTCCAAAGAGACCGTCAACAACCAGAAGTACATGAGTTTCACTTCTGGAGGTCAGATATTGTGGAAGTTAACGTCAACATCTGTTGTACAAAAGGAACTTCATTGTAAAAAGTGTTTCTGTTCTAGACAAATCTGCTCACGGGTACATTGCAGCAAATACTCTGGTAAGTTGCGTTAAAATCAAAACCAATAGAACCGCAAGAGTGAAACATGCTTAACTTCTATATAAAAACGGCATTTAATCTAGTTTGCATTGCTTTAAATAAAGATTTATAGGTGAATAGCACAGGTAAGTTTTAGACGGTTCTGCAGTTTTACTTTGAATACTTTTTTCATTCTCTTCACATAGTTCTCACCACAATATCTGACCTTGTTCTGTAGACTTTAGTGACTTCAGCTCAGTCAAGTGCCTTGACTGTTGAGTCCATGCCAATCAGTGTGATTCTCCTCACAAACTGCTGAGAGGGAAGCCACTGCTGCTCCTGTTTATTTTTCCAATCGACTTAACCAGATTTCGAAATAGCCATAGACGAGCCCTGCACATCGAGGAGGACTCCCACTGTGTTGACCTGATTTCTGACTTTGGCCAGAGTAATCTATGCTTTGAATGCTGTGGCCTGTGCCACGCTTGCTGCGTAAAGAAGTGGCATTCAAGTGTTGGCTGGATTCGCTGCCCTGGGCGACTACACTGAGATTACTCTGTGCCGGGCTTTGCTCAGAAGAGCTTTTTCATGAGCTGTGAGTGAGCGGAGCGTCCGATGTTGTATGAGGTGATTTCTGTCACAGTGGTCCAAGCCCTGCAGAGGTGACTCAGCTACATCTAAGAATTGGCCGCACTTTTAAACCAAACTGCAGTGGACCACGATGGCACAGTATTACAGATACAGAATCTACTGAATTATCTTTGTCACATGTAAAATGTATCCTCTCCTTCACACAGCTTTTATCTGTGTTGACCATGGATCTATTATAATATCTGTGTTGACTCATCTGTTAGACTGCCTTGGTAATGCATAAAACTGAAATGGCCCATAGTCTTTGAACCGCTCATCTCAACATCCATTAGAGATCTGCTTTCATTCTGCTCTGTGTTCAGGTGTAACCTGTACTCAGCTTTTACCTTGAACTCTTCTTTACTAGAGCTGAGGCCTGTGTGAATAGTGAATTAGGATGTTTTCTTTGGCTATAAGCATCTGTGTAAAACAGCTCCCTGTTTGAGTTGGATGATTAATCTCAAAAGAATCCGTAGTATTTCTACAAGACACTGTTGTAATCTCAGGAGGACATTTTGTGTTGTGATTAGCAGAGCTGTGTTGTTGGCACAGTATTTTAGAAAAGCTTGACTAGAGTTTTCTTGTCTGGGCATCAGTTCAGTCTATAGTCTTTAGTTTTTATTTGTACCAGTCTTTGTTTGATTACAAAGTTGTAATTGGACAGCCCACAAATATTGCCAGGAATGTCCCCATTGTGGGACAAAGGCTTATCTTACCGATGGAATTATTCATGTTATTGTTCTCAAACATGTCCTGCTTTTCGCAATTACTGAAACAATAATTGTAATATTTCTATTCATTTATTTAACTCACTCAAGTGTTAAAAGTTTGACTTTTTAACATACAATTTTGCAAACTGGTCAATTTACTTAATTTTGGTCCATGTCACCTGTTCCAGTTGTCAGCATCCTTCATGATCCAGCTATAAGATTTAGGGGCAATATAGTATATTTTGTCATATTTTGATCACACCTGAACATTTCTCACACAAACCTTTCTTTGAATCTACCTTAAATATGATGCGATCTTAAGTAATAATTTAGTTGAACATGATTGGTCATAGTTGGCAATTAGGAAGTTAAAGATGGAGCAGACGTCCAGCCCTCAGCAGCATAACTCCTGCCCTCTACCCTCCCCCCTCCAAAGACCTCTTTTAAACTCTGTATGGATTTGTTTTGAGTAAATGATCCCATTTTTAACACTCAGAACCGGCTGCTGTCATCTGGGCCTCCCGTCAGCCTCAGAACCTGCAGCGCATTATTTGACAAGGTAACTCCTACGTTTACTTTCCACTTGACTTACCTCTCATTGGCTTCTTCAGCTAAATTCGATCCCCCCTGATTCAAAAACACCTCGTAATTGAACTGATGGGGATGTGACTTTCAGACCTGAGCACCTCTTGTGTTTTTATTCAGCTGTTTCCATTTGAAACGGCAGGGCAGGGGCGCATGCCACAGAGGGTTGTGACTGTCCAACCTCTGCATGTGTGAGCTCATATTCCAGTCCCATTCCCAGTGAACTCAAACCTCAAACCTCATCACCATCAGGCTATAGACATTACCGCACGGCTGTGAAGCAGCACAGACATTGTTTAGCTGCTCATCTCTGGCAAAGTTGGGCTTGTCCTGTGTGGAGCGGACAGCAGCCCACCCATCTCAGCTCACTGGGACCTCCCTCACTCCCTTCTCAAACAATGCTCTACCTCATGCAGACTCTTCCAATAGATTTTCACCTTTGAGTTTGAAATTACCTACTTTCACATGAGTGTAAACTATTACTCTAACGTAAACATAATATCTGGAAAACTCACCGTCATCACCTTTTCATACCAGACTTCACCGCTTTTGTATTTTTTTTTGTAGACACTAACTTTGTAGAGCTACTAATGTTTTTCATTTCTCATTGCTTTTAACAGTACTGTCACTAGTAAAACCCTTTCTTCTGCTTTCATTATCTTGGCTCCAGGATTGTTCCAATGTTTTGATCTTTTCTGTCCTTTTTTGCAGTAGTAGGCAATATGTGTTTTGAATTCAAATAAGCCTTTGTTGTGAACTACAGCAGAAAAGGAGGCGATGTGTTTACATCAAATATACTGTAGGTGTCATTCATTTTACATTCAGCATCTGATAAAAACTAAAATACAACACATATTTATTGTTAATGGTAATGTTTAAATAATTCCTTTCGAACCACTATACCAGCTGAATCAGCAGGAAGTATGAATAAATATTTCCAGTCAATAATTTTTCAAAGCTTTATTTGATTTATGTATAAATGTATGTTTTCCTCAGGGTGCCAAAACCTCCACAGAGCCCCCCATCGCTCCTCCAGTTTCTGAAGAGGACGACGAGGAGGAGGAAGAAGAGGAGGAGGAGGAGGAAGAGGAGGAAGAGGAAGACGAGGTTCCTCCTATGATCGCTCCCCGTCCTGAACACACCAAATCTGTATGTTTATCTAAATTTGTTCAACCTGTGGATCTGTTGTAGTTTATTAATTATTATATCTTATCAGATTTATACACGATCTGTTATGGATCCACCAAAGCCCCCCACCCCAGTTAAAGAGGTGCCCACTCCCCCCGAGTCCCAGGTGCAGCCTGACAACACGCCTAACACCCTGTACCGCAACACGGACCGGCAGAGGAAGAAGTCCAAAATGACAGACGAAGAAATCCTGGAGAGACTTAGTAAGTGCCTTAAAATCTTTAGATCTGGAGGTTCCAAAGCGCTGACTAGTTTTTTCTTTTTAAAATCTATAACAGAGGTACATGACAGGAAATATTTACTCATGAGGTATTTTACAAAAGGTCATACTACCACCTTGCCCAGTTGGTTATTGCTGGAGTCTCCGACCCATTTACAGTTGTTCTAATAAAGCCTGAGGGGCTAAATATTCTGAACATTTGATGCATAAACCAAGAAAACATGAGACTGAGCAGCAATAGATCGGCATATTCCCTCATTTTTTCCAGGAGTGTTCCATTGTAGAAAACAATCTACAATTAAAATCAAGATGAAGTTGAAAAAGTTCAAACATGTTGATTTTTAACAACAGTGTCCAAAATACTACACTAAGCAGCAATAGATTATTTTAAATAAAAAATAAGATTAGGAATCAAGACCTTGCATGAACTCTCTCAAACCTCAAACCTCATCACCATCAGGCCATAGACATTACCACACGGCGGTTATTAACCTTGCATCAACTCTCTGAAGATGACCATGCAGTGCAGTTTGCAATTCACATCAAAAATGTTCTCAAATATACAAAGCCCTTTATCCAAATCATGCTCTGCTTACACTAGACAGTTTCCTGCATTTTTTATTTACATTTTCTTGAACTATATTTAATATAGTTATATATACTGAATATATTAGAAAGGCCTTAAAGCCTAAAACAAAAGTACATATCACATCTTTATACATGTTATGTTTACATACATGTCGTAGACTGCTGCCTGCCACACAGACATGAGCTTAATCAGTTATAGATGCTTATTTTTCTTTTTGACTCAGGGAGTATTGTGAGCGTGGGAGATCCCAAAAAGAAGTACACACGCTTTGAAAAAATTGGACAAGGGTAAGTAAATATCTCATTTAACTGTAGTAGTAGTATTATATGATCTAATACAACCATTTAGTAGTAGAAGTATTTTGAACTAGTTTGTGTACACTCATATGAGCGCAGCAGGGACTGGTTAATTATTTAGAGCACTGAGTGGACACTGGTGTACTGTATCTGACAGAAAGGACAGGAGCTGCTCCAGGTTTCTGGTTTCAGGAGTTACACTTCCAAATAAGGGTTGAATCCATGCATGCATTCCTCTGACTGCACACACATTATTGGAAACCATAAATTATTTGTGTTTGTGCTCTAATTGCAAAGAGATGTGTTTTCGAGTCAATCATATTGTGGCAAAATACCAATATTAATAAAATGGTCACTGGTCATATTTATATAGCGCTTTTCTACCTTCAAGGCACTCGAAACTTTACCCTAAGGAACCACACACACATTCCCACACAAGGGTACACAGACACTGGGGGAGAGGCAGGCTAAGTGTCTTGCCCAAGGACACAACGGCAGGATTCATTAAGGGGTTTACATCTATTAATTACATAGTATAACATTGATTTGTTTTTTCCAGGGCGTCTGGCACTGTCTACACTGCTATTGACATAGCGACTGGCCAAGAGGTTTGAGCCAAAATACTATTTTAAAACTTAATTTTGAAGTTGTTTCACCGTAATAACAATAAAGGTATGGTCTTGTCTCAGGTGGCCATTAAACAGATGAATCTGCAGCAGCAGCCCAAAAAGGAGCTGATCATCAACGAGATCCTGGTGATGAGGGAAAACAAGAACTCAAATATAGTCAATTATCTGGACAGGTGGGTCTCAAATTGTATACTTTATGTAGTTGATTCATTCACCATCACTAACCCTAACCCTGAACACATATACACAGCTATTTGTACCACTCACAATCATGATAAATGTTAAAGCCCTATTTGAAAGATAAAAGAAAACTAAAAAACAGATATTAGTTGTTCCTTATGTCCCCTAATGGAGGCACCAGAACGGAGGAGATTTACTGCCACCTGCTGCCCGCTTATCACACAAGTCACACAAGGTTTATTTATTGTACAATTCATTTTACAACATTAATAGAAAATGTATAAATTTAATGTTCCAAATAACATAGCACAGATTTAGATTGGTTAAAGATTGACTTGGCAGGAGAGAACATTACATGAATACATCATTCTGAATTGTATCAATCAGAAAAATTATAAAATATTCCCTTAAAATTCAAGGATATTTCCTTAAACATTCCCATAAGATACCTGGACATAAGAGAATAGTTTGATTAACATATGTTATTTACTTGTTAAGTTCCTGGTTTAAACACTTAACACTTAGGGATTTAATCAATTCTATAATTCTACATCAACCAAAAGACGCTCATCAATGTCCATGCTTTATTAACCCGTTTCCCTCAGTTACTTGGTGGGAGATGAGTTGTGGGTGGTCATGGAGTACTTGGCCGGTGGCTCGTTGACGGATGTAGTGACAGAGACGTGTATGGACGAGGGCCAGATCGCTGCGGTCTGCAGAGAGGTACTACGCCAACTTTACACTTAATCAGCAACTTCTTCTTGCGCCTGTCCTCTGTGCACTAAAGTAACTGACCTCTACGTTATGATCCAAAAATGACTTGCAGTTTGTCTGTGTCCACAGTGTCTTCAGGCTCTGGACTTCCTTCACTCCAACCAGGTCATTCACAGAGACATAAAGAGTGACAATATTCTCCTTGGTATGGATGGATCTGTCAAACTCAGTAAGTCCAAAACGTGTCTTATCAGCACAAGCAAGACGTAGCACAAGTTTTTTTCTGTATATCCACTGACGATTATTGTCCCCCTATAGCTGACTTTGGGTTCTGCGCTCAAATAACACCAGAGCAAAACAAGCGCAGTACGATGGTTGGCACGCCCTACTGGATGGCTCCAGAGGTTGTGACGAGAAAGGCCTATGGCCCCAAAGTGGACATCTGGTCCCTGGGCATCATGGCCATAGAAATGGTAGAAGGAGAGCCACCATATTTGAATGAAAATCCCCTGAGGGTAAGTAGCACTGTGCTATGATCATGTTGTTTATGATAGTATCATAGTTAATAATTAACCAAATAATCTTGACATTCCAAGTGAATAATATTTTACATATTGTATTATTATACAGATATAAAAGTAATCTCCAATCTGTCCGTCTTGCTTTCTATTCAGGCCCTGTATCTTATTGCAACTAACGGCACTCCAGAGCTGCAAAACCCAGAGAGACTGTCGTCTGTTTTCAGAGACTTCCTCAATCGCTGTTTGGAGATGGATGTGGACCGCAGAGGCTCAGCCAAGGAGCTACTGCAGGTAAAAGCCTCTTCACGCCACATCAAGTCTGTCATTGTCGAAAGCTAGTGCAAATTGCTTTTATTCTCATTGTGAACTTTAGAGGGCATCAAATCATTAGCCTATCTGTATTTGCCCTTTCACTCACTCATATCAGCCTTGTTTTCTAATTCCACAGCATAACTTTCTGAAGTTAGCGAAGCCTCTGTCCAGCCTGACGCCTCTGATTGTAGCTGCAAAGGAAGCCATAAAGAACAGCAGTCGCTAGAACGTGCCCTGTCTCCACGCCCAGAGCTGCAGCACTTAGATGGGAGAAGTGCATTTTGGGCGTTTGGATGGTGCATGGTGTGACCGGTACTTTTCCACGTGGGTTACTGTGACTCTATTGCACAGGGACAATAACCCAGGCTCCGTATGCAGGACGGACACTGGCCTTGCAGCCTCACATTGCACGCTGCTCAAACTTTGCCTCTATGTTTCCTTTTCCAGCACTGTACAAGTGGTGCATCATGACCTGTGTCTGAATGTGTTTGAATGGTCTTGTTTGGAAGGCTCCCATACCAAATGAAGGATTGGTAAAAGCCAGGAACTTGAGGAGTGAATACAAAACGCCTGTGATCCCTCTCCTGCACCAAGCTTTAGGTCAGTTTCCTTTAGTCCCTCAGCGGAGCAAGGCCTCATCTTAAGCTCCTGTTATAAAGGGACTCTGGATCCTACATTTCCTGCATGACTACAACCGAGTGGAGCGACACTACTGCAGATTTCACATCTCAAGGTGGCACATTACTGTGTAGAAGGGTGACAAAGTGCGAGTGTGTAACGAGTAGATGCAGATAAAGTGCGGGAGTGTGGACTGAGAGCCGGCTTTGAACATGATTTAGTATTTATCAGTTTACCACTTTAGGTCACCAAAATATTTAAATTGAAAGATGATTTGCAACACAGAAAACTCAAATACTTTTATGTATCTAGCAAGGTAAGATAATCACAAAATACTAAGCAAACTCTAAAATTACTTAATGGCTACTTCTATTCAGGTACTAACCTAAAGTATACACCAAAGTATAGTACCATGTTTGAGACAGCATGCTCCTTTACATGTGCCTGTTTCACCAAGGAACAAGACTTACTAAAGCAAAATGATTATCAAAGTAAAGTAACAGTATAACAATAAGATCAATAACAGCTTCAATTTAAATTAATTTGTCATCCTGGTGCTTTGAACATGTTTTTAGCTGCTGCTCATGAAAACGGTGTCTTTAAATTGTGTCTTATGTGATGTTTGTCACGTGATCCGTGTGTGGTGTAGTAGGTGGCTTATTAGAAAGAAACATCTTTTTTATGACTTATGACCAATACAAACCGGAAACTGTGGAGCAAATTATTACATTGTGTCTTTGTTACTGGTTTGAAAATGCTGATAAGTATGTCTGCTTTGTGTTCTTATAGTGTGTATTTTTTACCATTTAGCATCCCTGCGTGCGTGTGCGTGCGTGTGTGTGTTAGGGAACTGCCTCGATCTGCACTATAGTTAATGCCTCACCTGTATGTTCCACTCCGAGGTGCAGGGTAAGCTGCTTGGTCATACTTACCTCCAATGTACAGCAAATGTACAGAAGGATGCAACAGAGCCCATGCATGAAACACAAACTAAACACTGTATCTCATTTTCAAATAGATTGTTAGGATATTTATGTATGTATGTAAATATAACAGGAGGCCACATTTTTCCAAATATGAATCAATATTCAGGTTGCTGTATGTATGATTAAATGTTTTGCACCCTGGAAGAGGAGAAATACACTCGCTGCACTCCTGAATACTATGTTTTGGGCTTGTCGGACGCTCTTTGATTGGGACAAGAAGCCGAATGCACTCCACTGTGTGCAGGCCCACACAGACTGTCCCAGTGTCCCATGTGTACGTCCCGCCTGAGGACCAGACGCTCTCAAATGTACAGGTCTCAACTATGAGCACAAGAGACAACACGGACTCCGCCCCTCTCTGTGGTTGCTCCTGTACATTCCCATCATTTGAATGTGTAAAACGTGGTGTGATAAAACCCTCTATTAATGTGTATCAAGAGAATGGAACAAAGACAAAAAATGTTACTTTTTAAATTATTATTATTACTCTTATTCTTGTCTAGCTTTGTAAAAAAACTGCTGATCCATCCGGCATACCTCAGCAGACTTTTCCCCATCTCGGGCACGGACAAGCTTACGATGGGGAATTGAGGTTTTGGATAAACTATTTTTAATTGTGGTTGAAGCAATAGACTTTTTGAACTTTGAATTGTGCATGGCTGTGTCTTGAGTGTAAAAAATGCAGTTTGGGAACTGGACTGAAATTAAAAAGACAAAATCCACAGTTGCTGAACTTCTTGTTTTCTAAAAAATATTTATTGACATCTTGTAATCCTTTAAAACAAACTTATTGTGTAATCAATTTATAATTTATACAATTTTTATAACATTTTAAACACGTTTGGCATTTGGCAACAAGTGACCATCAAAGTACAAATTTTCAAAACAATCGTTACAAGCTGGATGTCCTTGAGACTGGCCCATGTGGTCTTACAAAATAAGTGGAGCTTCATGGCTGTGAAACAGCCAGTGTAATGTTTTGACGTGTGTAAAGCTGCACCAATAATGTTGATCCAGTGAAGTTAACAGTGAAGTTGCAATGCAATCCAGCTAGGACAAGTGTCCCACCGTTTGGTTTGAAAATAAGGTACACATGCTGCAAATATGTGTATTACACAATCATTCCCATTTCCTGTGTCTTTGATCAAAGTACTTTGTAAGACTTTAATATGACCATACTGCACACTTATCAGAGTTATAGATCAGTGAGCTGAGTAACTGTAACAATCTTCAGGCTGATTCTCCCGGGCATCTCGTCGGCCATCTGAGAGCCCTGCTTCCTCAGCTTCATGACCTGAGGCTCCCTGGTGTCCTCCACTAAGCCGGTCAGCATCACTTGTCCCATGAACTGGTCCTTTATGGCATTACTGTTCCAGATCTGGGCCATCAACAAAGACGAGTATGAACAGATGATTTTACATGCGTGAAGTGCCATCAACACCAAATAACAATACTTTCAAATAAATGCATTTATTTCACTTGTAAATGTTGATAACGGCGCTTCATGCTCCACTCCACTGCCCTGCCACGCCCATCTCCACCCAGCACTAGCCTATCAATGCTCAGCTAACATGTTTTAAACTCTATTCTCACTCCTCCAGTCAGGTTTAGATTTCTCTAGCCCACAGGCTTTATTTGACAGGCCAGCAAAACGTGAAATTGGAAGAGATGGAGGTGATGGAAGTGGAGCAACACCTTTAACCACTACACCACTGGAGTGCACCGGTATCGGGCATTGCTCGTCATTGCCTGCCAGGATCTAAGCGCCAAAGCAATTCATTTTTTTTTTTGCCAACGCATTAATTTCTCTTTTTGAAACTACTTGTATAAGATAGATAACTACCGTAATTACTACTTTAAATGATACTGAGCAATACTGGTGCAAAGATATCAGAGAATAGAGGAGGTGTGTTACCTGCACAGTGATGGGTTTCCTTGGTTTCCTCCTGTAGAAAATACCACTGATGGCAAACTCTGGCTCTAGCGTGTCTTTTTTGATAGGGGACTTGACGGACTTTCCTTCACAGTATATGATCACATACGGGTCTGCACCTGCACCAGAGGGAAATAAGTGTATCTGGTTGTACTTATTGTTGCTCTTGCCGTATTTGTATTAGTGTATATGTATATATAGTGTAATGTAGTCGTACCTCCAGTCTTGTCCTGGTTCTCGAGCCCCTCTGCTGCGTGGACGTACACGTGACTCGCCACTATAGGATAACCAACAAACGAACTCCAGCAGTGCACTTTGGGTTTGTCTTCTGTCAGCTCCCTGGCCACAACACAGAGCAATCGTTTTGTTTATGACGGAAGATAGATTAGAATAAAAATCATTCTGCAGCTCAGAATGAAACAACTTGTTGCCCTTGTTGAGGTTTTAGACTAAAATGTAGTTGCTTTATCTGATAAAACTGTGGCCAAACATTTGCTTAGAAAAGATATACAAGAAAAATCCATGGAAACAGAGAATTGTATCTGCGGTTGACTAGACCAAAAGCCACTTTTTAACTTTAAATGCAGATTTTAGGGCAAATGGTTTGAGAAGAATAGGGTAACTTACAGTTCACTATTCCAGGCCAAACTTGCAAGGAATTTCATAATAAAAAAAAAAGATTTACTAGATAAACTAGTGTGGAACTAGTTTGTCATTATGCTTATTCGGAGTCTTTGCATTTTGTCTTTGGTTAATGCTTTTTATCTGTGTCTTTTGCCGTGTGCGTCAACAAAAGTCACTCTGCTTTTATAAATATCAAGCTTTGTAATTCTGGTATAAACATACTCAGACTTGGGTTGGAAGCCGCACAGTGTGAGTCTGTGTCCAGGGCTGGTGTTTGTCTACAGCATCAAGGCTTCAAGGCTAATAAAAAGGTAACAACAATCATATCATTCCAATTTTTCTCTAGATCCAGCTACTCAACTTTACTTTTCTGCATTGTTGAAATCAAACTGTAGTTTGTTTAGTTTGTTAATAATGTTATAAATATAGTTGTACCTGCATCCTGAGTCCAGGTCAGTGAAGAGACGGAGCATATATTCCCCGAGGGTCAGTGGTCTGAAGGTGGTGGGTAGGATGACATAGCGGCCCAGTGGGAGGTCCACTCTCATGAAGACGGTCCGAGCGTTTATATAAGTCGACGAGCCTACACACGCTTGAGTTACAATGTCATGCAATCGATACTTCCTGTTCAATTCCACCTAAAAATACAAGAACAAGATCAAATCAATTCTTTAAATCATGAATAATGTAGAGCAAAAGTGTATCGGTCACAAATTACAGTCACTTAAACACGTCGGCAGAAAATGATTCAATTACCGTCTTCACTCCCTTTTTATACATTCTCTGACCACTATTAAGACTTTGCTGGAAAATGGATTTACTGTGCTCTCTGGTGGTAAAGGGGGAATTTAATTGTCAATCTACTTTTCAAAGCAAAATTATATAATTATATATATATATATATATATATATATATATATATATATATATATATATATATATATATATATATATATATATATATATATATATATATATATATATATATATATATATATATATATATATATATATATATATATATATATATATATATATATATATATATATATATATATATATATATATATATATATATATATATATATATATATATATATATATATATATATATATGACGCTTGGTCCAAAATGACCAGGCCTGAGCTTGTTCACCTCTTGTTTTAATACAGGCTCATATTACACAGGCAGGGGCCTGGTTAGGTTAGGGCCTGGTTAGGTTAGGGCCTGGTTAGGTTAGGGCCTGGTTAGGTTAGGGCCTGGTTAGGTTAGGGCCTGGTTAGGTTAGGGGCCTGGTTAGGTTAGGGGCCTGGTTAGGTTAGGGGCCTGGTTAGAAACCGCTGGAAAAACCAGGTGCCACGGCTGGGCAGCTGTGGCTGTAGTGCCAACTGTCCATGTAACCTTTCACCACCAGGTGTGAAATGAATAAATAATACGATGTAAAGAGACTTCATTTAAATGCATAATTATCATTATTAAAAACTTAAATAAAGAATACAAACAACACCAGTGCTTTGTATATTCATTGAGCTATTGTGTTATACTGATGACCTGTGCCCTGTAGCAATGAGCCGTACCTTGTATATACTAAATCCAACAGTGAGATTTTCCCCTTGGCCATGTCTCCTGTGAATCTTCATATCTTTTTGCTGCAGAGAGATCAGGACCTGATCCACCTCTTTTGTCACATCAAAGAGATACTGTTCCAAAAACAATGAACAAGTGAATACAACTTTACCCAACCCATCACTTATTAACAGTCAATCAATAGTGTCAAACACCTGTGGGTTCTGTAGAAATGTGGGTTTGTGGTTTGCACAGCCTCCACACCGGTTCAACAGAGGGTCTGCGTTTTTAGTCCAGCTCCCAAAGTGCACCACCTCATTCCACGTTTTGTGTATGCTTATAACAGAGGTATTGATGAGACGACAAACATCTGCGTCCGTGAAGAACTTGCACCAGTCTGAAAATGCCATCCTGTGGACGTCCGACAGAGCACAAGAAGTCTTAGTAACTCGAGGGACACAGGGTTTAGTTTGGTGTAGATATGGAATAGGGCAAATACCAAAACTCTCCGTCGTCGGCCACTGTGATACCAAGGTTTCCTCTTTCAGTGTCACCGACCTTTGTCCACTCTTCAGAGCTGCCAAATGATTACACCGTTACAAATAATTAGGCCATTACAAACACGTAAACGAGTACACAATTACAGGTTTGTGTCACTTTAGGAGATTTATAGTCATGTGGGAGATAAAACTGAATGGTAATAACACAAGAGTGAAGAGATTATGTTTAAATGTTTTATAGAAGTGGGCTGTATAGAATGTAATAGTTACATTATACAGGTCTAAACTATGTCTAATATAGATTATAAATTCAGTTATGTGATTTTTGTTAACAAAGCTGTGAACAAGCTAGGTAACAACGTTTTTATTGTTCCCTGGTTGTTGTCATTTTTAAAAGCAGAGCAGAAAAGCCTCGTGACCAATATTAGCATGTAGTCTGATCTGGGCAATCTGGGGGTGAAAGTGGACCCAGACCTTAAACTGGACAGCCAGATAAAAACTGTCGTGAAGTCAAGCTTCTTCCAGTTGAGGCAGCTGGCAAAAATAAAACCAGTCCTTCAGAGACAGCATTTTGAAACTGTAATCCACGCCTTTGTCACCACTCAGCTGGATTACTGCAATGCTCTCTATATGGGGGTTAGTGGGTTCTCAATTGCTCGTCTCCAACTGGTCCAAAATGCTGCTGCCCGTCTTTTAACTGGAACAAGAAAATATGAGCACATTTCGCCTATTTTAGCTTCACTCCACTGGCTGCCCGTCCATTTTAGGGTTCATTTTAAAATTCTTTTATTTACTTTTAAAGCCTTAAATGGTCTTGCCCCTCCGAGCTGCTACGCCCCTACACTCCCAGCCGTTCCCTCAGGTCAGCTGACCAGCTACTCCTTACAGTGCCACGGGCTAGGCTAAAGGTCAGAGGTGAACGAGCCTTTGCAGTGGCAGCTCCAAAACTGTGGAACAAACTGCCACTCCCCATAAGAAAAGCCTCCTCACTGCCTCTTTTTAAATCGCTTCTTAAAACCATCTGTTTTCTCTGGCTTTTAACACCATGTAGTGTGTTGATTGTATGTTTTATATGTGTTGGGAGGGCAGCACCTTTTATTTATTTTATTTTATTTATTTTTATTCCATTGATTTTAGTGTGTTTGTTTGATTTAATTTTCTATTTGATTTTGTTTTTTATATCTTATTTTATTACTTTTATCCTATTTATGCCTCTGTAGTCTTTTACCTTGCTGTGAAGCACTTTGGAACCCTCTGGTTGTGTAAATCGTGCTATATAAATAAAGTGGATTGGATTGGATTAGATTAGTCTACATTCTCCTACAGTGACTCTCATTATTTGTGTTTCTGTCTCACGTGTCACTCCAGGCTCCTTTCCACTCGGTCTTGCCCCAGGGGTTTCTCATGCGGATCATCGGGATGGTCTCATTTTTAAAGTAGGCCAAGAGTCCGTGACCCAAGCGCACCTTCTTCACCGCCGTCACAGAATACGCATGGCCCTTCACCAGACCGTTGGTCATCTTCGCCTCGATTTCATGAGGTTGAGCCTGTAACACAAATCGTATGTTGGTTCGGGATTTACGTTATAATTCCATTACTGTGAGCACATGGTATATGGAAGTATAGGAAGTCGGTGTCAAGTAATGGGGTCATAGTTCAAGTATATCTCAGTGGATTCTTTACTGCCAGTAAGATATTTTCCAACAAAGTCGAGCATTTTCTTTTGACCATATTTTTCTCTCAAAAGGTCGATGATCCGAGTGTATTTAGTCTTCTGAATTATAATTTTCTGGAGAGGCAGTGTTAGATTTCAGCCTTACAGCTTCAACATAGGCTGATAGGCTAGTTAGTTAGGCCAAACACCCAGACTAAAAGGAAATACATTGTGCTTTATCTGAGACAGCATGAAATGTAGCATCTGCTCTTATGTTTGCAGTGACACAGGGCTGTGGATGTTTAAAACCCACATAAATTATCTCTATAGAAATAAATGTCTTTATTATACTTAGAGTATGTGAAGCAGTGCCCTGTAGTAACTTAACTGAGTTTATAGTTGATACAGATCACACCATTTGGGGAAATCTGCCACAATAACATTGGTACAGCATCTGTCTTAACTGTGTTAGGGATTAAGTATTAGGGCTGCAAAAAGTTAATCACAACTAATCGATAATTGAAATCATTCTTAACAAAATTAGTAACCGAATAATCATTGTCTTGTCTATGAAGAAGTTCCAAAACATGCCACCGGCTAAGAAAATATGTTTTATCACTGAAATTGAGCTGAAATGTGATGAAAATACTCTTTAGTCCATGGCTTCACATTCGATTAGCATAATGATCGTTAGTGGCAGCCCTGGGATGTATTCTAGTTATTTTGTGCCCCGTTTAGGGAAAATAATAGATTGTGATGTGAATCTGAGCCATGTGACATCGGGCTAGACAAAACAAATTGAATCTAAAGAATAAGTATTGTGCCTGACCCTGATGGAGCAGCTGATGATGCCTCCTCTGTCGTAGACCTTCAGCAGATCTGCAAACAACTCGTCCTGTTTCTTTTCGTCTGTGTGGAAAGCTCCTTCCTCCAGGTCAATGGCCTCTGCCACGGCGCCACTGAAATCCACCACTGCATCGCCGGTGTTTCCTCCCTCCAGCGACTCGTAGCAGCCCGAGAGCCTGAGGGAAAAACACTTGTTAAGATGCAACCCATTTGCTATGGACTGATGCAGATTCCACACCTAACTATTTAGTTCCACCCGTCTGTGATCATGTGGTGGTTCTATCAATATTACTTGATGTGTGAAATAAATAAATACATACAATAATAAATGGTTTCACAAAACATTATATTGCTCGGCCTTGAAAGAAAAAAAGGTTAAAAAAAAAAAAAAAGATAAAAAGGCTTGAATTCAGCAGTTTTGACAAGGCTAGTTTCAATTGCTCTTGTGATGTAGAATATTTCAGTGGTTTCAGGACATTATTGATCGGTTATACAATTATTATTATTATTATTATTATTATTATTATTATTATTATTATTATTATTATTATTATTATTATTATTATTATTATTATTATTATTATTATTATTATTATTATTATTATTATTATTATTATTATTATTATTATTATTATTATTATTATTACTATTGCCCCCTGAAATAAAACATAATGTATTGAGACAAGTCAGAAACATCTTGAAACAGCTGGTAAATAATTGTTCATGTTCAGCAGTCATTACTTGGCGTAGGCCTTCTCCAGCAAAGCACTCCAGAACTCGTTGTTCTCTTTAGAGTGGCAGTAGATGAGTTCCCCGTTGATGGTGGGAAGCCGGTCGTCCACCACCACGTCCACCCACTCCCCAAAAATCCAGAACTGGAAGTGGAAGATTCCTGCATATCCCTCTGGGTGGTTGCTGTCCCACTCCTGCTCCTTCCAGTCTGGAATCACCTGAAACAAAAGACACATGTAGGTATTTGACCTCGTGCACACAAACCCTCAGGTGAATTCCATGGCCAGACACAACACATTTTTAGGAAGTTTGAGCAAAAACACACACAGAACATTTTCATTCTATTGATTTGTTTAACTGGTAAAATACAATTATCAATATTCATTTGAACAAGTATCGCCATTTGCCACAGCCAAAAATTACATTTGGACTATTGCTAAATAGTTTTAGAATGGTCTACATTAGTGGTTTAATTGTAGTATTGAAATTCATGTCAATCTTAAATCAATTTAGAAATGTTTTTATTGTTGCTAGCAAGAGAATAAGATTCATGTTCATATTTTTAAGGCTGTAGTCATCTGAAGAACGTCTTAGTTGACTTAAGACATGTCATGCCACTCAATTAGTCCATTTAAACTGGTCACCTTCAAAACTATTACGAATCTTTATGTATATGACCCAAATTGCAAGCAGAGATATTCATGCAAAAACAACTACTGATGCAGAAATAAAGTAAACTATGCATTTATTAAATCAGATCATAAATCAATTGAATCTAACAGTTATCTTTTTACGTATAATTACCAAAAGAAAATTCAGCCATCTTACTCCTTACCTTCTCCTTTCTGTTGTGGTCCCATATGAATCCTTATAATCTAAATAAAAAGGATAAGTCGACCAATACTAATTTTGGTCGACAAAGGCTCCACCCACTGATTAATCAACTAAACGACTAAAGGCACTATTTTATCTACAAAATGCCGGTTTAGGAGCAGAAAGGACGGGTCAGAGATATGCCTTTTGACTCACCCTTGTCCACAAATTTTGCTTGAGTGCCAAGCAGGAGCAGGCGGCAACAAACCAGCAGTTTCCCACAATTCCTTGGTTCAAGTCATGCGAACTGATGCCTTCGACAAACAGATGCGGCGAATCACTGATCTCCTGTGACGGGCAAAGGGCACGTCCAGTCATTTAAGCTCTGTGCGTTCTGACTGTATACGTCTGTGAACAGTGCAATACAAAGTAGTAGTCATGTATAGTAGGACTCGCTTGTAGTACTCACCCCTGGCCTCTTCCACTGGACTCTTCCAGGTGGAGGTTTCCTAAAGTACAGAGATGCATTGTTGGCGGGGAAATCCGGGTCCTCAAACAGCTTCTTGTCCTTGATGCAGGATTTCTTCAGCTCGTCGTAGTGCTGGTTCTTGAACGGAGTAACGGAGGAAAACATGGTCCAGATGCAGGAGACTCAAAGCTGTGGACACGACACCGGGAACAAGGTGAATTTAAGACAGGAAATACTCAGGATAACAACAGACGTGGGCAGTGCGGTGAACACTAATTATATAGTACGGAAGGAGGCGTATTCAGATGAGATATTTTTGAAAATGACTAACGTGGTGGTTACAAAACAAACAAACAAACAAACAAACAGGCAAAATAAAAGCTCCAGACTCATCTACCAGTACTAGATGAGTCAAAGGCCTTTAGAGTCAAGGTAACACCATTATTAGCAAAAGTAAATGTCACAAAGTGCAATTGAAAAGAAATATAGAAGATATTTTTCAACTGAATGAAAGTCTATGGGTTTCAGCTTCCTGTTTTATTATAATATTTAGTTGTAAACTGTTAAAAACTATGGCAACAATCCTAATTTTGACATCATTCCAAAATTTGACATTTACGGCGACACTGTGTGTAAACTTTGAGAATTCCAGGATGAAACTGGTTCCTTCGTAAACATCCCTGAAGGCAAATGGAGTATAAAGTACACATCCTTTCTACATCTACATCAAGAACACCATAATATTTATTACCATAATGAGTTATGGTAAGAGCTCGAGTGGCCGGAAAGAACCATTTGTCATCATTAGACGTCACTAGCGTATCTAAAGAGTAACTTACCGTTTGTTAGCAGCAACAACCAGTCCAAATCACAGTGATATTTACAGGATGTAAGCAAAATAACTAATGTTGAAACTCGAAGAAGCACACAACTTCGAAACAATGTTAGTAAAACGATATTAATCCCACGATTTGCAGTATTGAGCCTGTACCCAAACTTGTTCCGGCTCCACACTCAAAAGGTATGTGAGCAGGTATTGTGTGCTACCTGTCGGTTCTGCCCTCCCACACACTTTCACAATGAACTCAGCCACGCCCGTGTTGACAAGCTACTTTTGGATCTTCTCTGTGGGTTACTGTTAAAATTGCAATTCATTCCTAAACGCAAACTGATTAAAGAAAGGCTTTGTCATTGAGCTCAAATAAAGTAATCAGCCGTGTCAATATTATTGCTGAAAATACTGCTAGGTTTTGTTTTGAGATCGCACAACTTTGACTCAGCATAAACTCTGGACTTTGATGTTACATGTTTAATGGAAATTTAAACGTACACCAGGTATTACAAACATACCTGATCTGTAGGACTTTAAAGATGATGTCTAATCAGTGCTTCAGATGGTTTTCACAGACGTAGCGGTATTCCCATGCTGTAATTCTCTGCCGATTTGTTCCTCTGTCTTCAACCAGTGCCTGAAACTGGTGTGGCCTCTGTGCACGGAGGGCTGGGCTCATGGGAATTCTGTCAGCATGAGAGGGAGGAGGAAACTGAAACGAAACACCCAAGAGACAAGCGTCAGGTGAGACAAGAGGAGACCTGTCCCTTATCTGTATCGGCTGATAAACTTTTACACTTTGTTTAGTGTTGTGAGCAAACACAATTTTGCATTTTGCACAAAGTGTCAAGTGGACTAAAACCTCTATCAAAGCCAACAAAATAAAAAAGTCAAAATAATAAACATTGTCTGCAAGATCATGTGGCAGTAGTAGGTCTGTTTTGAAAGAGTTTAGTGGCATCAACATGTGGTTTCATTTACAGCTGAAGCGGAAGTCTGCGCTACATGTTTTACTTGAGTAAAATGAGGACAGCAGAAGAATGCCTGAGGGCCACGAGGCAGTGAAGTTACAGAAAAATAACTCCCAAAGAATGTGTCCATTGTAATCTGTGTTGAAATAAAAGTATGGTCACATCAAATACAAGCTGATGACACATTCTTCCCCATTTCAAACCCCAACATATTCTGCTGACATGAATGTGCCTCTTGTGGTTTAAACAATGTGACTCTGTGCTTTTAATGCCAACCTCAGAACAGTCTGAACTCTTTCACCATCTTTTATACTCTCATCTAATTATCCATTGTCTCTGGGTGTCCTGCAGCAGCAAATAAGAAAAGTTAGACAAGTTCAGTACTGTGGTGTATGTTGTAGTGGCATTTCTAATCTTCTAAGTCATGTGCTAAAATTCAGAAAATAGTCAACAACAATACACAATAATCATATCCAGGCAGTTACCCGTGGAGCCCACAGCAGTCACTTTGTCTTCAGTCTGAGCCTGATTCTCCAGCAGCAGAGATGAAAATGAAACGAGGCTCGAGAGCTTCTGGTTGGAGCAAAAGTGGGCGCGGCCAGATGAAACTCACGTGACTGAGGTCTCTTTTTTGAGGCCTCAATTCTGCAGACTTGTAACTTGTGACGTCATGGATGACGTTTCACAAGCCTCTTCCCAAAGTCCGCTGGAAATACACGGTTTTACCGAGGATGCATGCCAGAGACGTGTCCATGGTCTATTATCTATTATTATCTATTATTATTAATCTACGTATTATATATTATCCATGAATGGTCAGTACGGCCATGGCTGGTGGCTCTCCGCCCGCGTGACCCGACTGAACCGCGCGGTCAAACACAGATCACGGATGTTCATTTAATTGTAACAATTCTCAACGCTGCGCATATTTATAACATTTTTAGCAATTGTGTAGAATAAAACCTGCTTCCATTTCCTCACAATTAAGTTGTGACCAATCTCCAATTAAAAAATAAATGCAGTTTTTTTGTAAACTGTAAATGTTTAAACAGACGTTTATGGTTCTATCTGAATACTGCATGCATTAAAATAAGCATAATAAATAATATATATGCTTATTAGACCATATTTATTCCAGACATTGCTGGGTAGAATAGCCTGATTTGAAAATGTATTTATACAGAATATTGATATTGAATACAACGTTGTATTCGGAGTAGGCTACCTGTACTTAGAATAATTTAATATTATATTATAGTGTAGAAACAGAGCAAAGGAATAATAAAACAGCTTTATGTCTGTTTCATAATTTATTAATCACAAAAGAGAGAAGGGAAAGGTCACATATCCACTCACAAGAGCTGTATTATTTTTTTTATTTGTATTACTGTTATTAAAATGTTCTGATCAAATACCATGTTTAGATTTTAGTAAAGTTATTGTATGCAGATTCTGATTGATTCTGAACTCCACCAGGTGAAATAGGAACTCAAAATTAGAATCGTGGACATATTGTAGGACCATTAGATTCACTTCAGCACTGCAATGTATATTATGCATATTATATTAAGAAATTAAAAAAAGAAGAGAGTGAAAGAAATGCTGTTTTATTGATTCACCATTGGCCTTTATCATGGCGAGTGCCACAGCTTCATTTCCGGTGAGGCCATGAAGTTTAGAATCGAAAACGGAAATGTTTATTTTTTTTTATAAAGTTTAGGTATTTCAGTATGTTGCACTGCCACTAGGGGTCAGCAAAGTAATAGATTTGTTAGTGAATTCTATTGCACTGGGAACTGCACTAGGGGTTGGCCCCTGAACTGGAAGCCCATGTACTGTTTTATATGGGTCAAAACTTAGATTAGGTCTACATTGGATTTAACATGTAGATATGTGTCCAATGCTGGCAAGAAAGTAAACCTGAAATGTGCTTAACTTGGCAAAGCTTTGGCAAATTGGCCTATGTAGATGCCGTTCCCGTGGTGAAGATGATCCCATTCGTGAACTAAATATTTTTAACATTCCTTCAACTATTTTTTACAGCAAGCATGAAACTAAATATCTTCAAAATATTGGTAAAACATGAACACAAGGCCAAAGAGATAAAATCCAACCATTTTAATTGCAAAAGGATACTTGTTAATACATTGAATGAAGCATTGATAAGCCACTGTGACAATGCAAAATACCACCAAAAATGACATTGTAAAATTTCCAAGAAAAAAAAGTAGTTGATTTGCTCAGAAAATGTTTACATATGAAAGATCAGGAGGGAGCCTATTTACACCAGGACAAAGTGTCCACAAAACAAATGTTGGAGGCTTATGTAGAGTTATGTCCCATGTTAATCCTATCAAAAATTGTACTCAAAAAAGGCACCACTGTAGGTGATGAACCAGATACTAACAGACAAAACACTTCTGATAGTTGATGTGAACATTGATATAAATTAAATTAATTACATTGGACTGATACAGAAAAATGTTTTTCTACAATTATTTTTAAAGTCTGCTGTTGGTTTTAGACTGTGCTGGTACGACAGCGCCCCCTGTAAGGAAAAAGTGCTCATTACACTTACAGCACCTAACATTTAAACACAGATTCAGGCATACAACTGAACATTCCCAACAGAACGGCAGGCCACCATGGGTCTTGGCTCATCTCTTGTGTCATTTCTTGGATATAAAAAGTCATTTTTGACATTTTAAAATAGTTTTGTCTCTCAATGCATAGATTTTAAAAATCAATCGCCACTATATGTTGTAATTGTGGTCCCGCGTTGCGGTGCTGGCCAATAGACAGTAAAGTGTCAAGTTGCTGTGGACTGTTGCTGATTTTGTGCTTCAGTGACATCCAATTTAAGTCAGTGCTCTAAAACCTGAGGGGTCTTTTACAGTCAGACATATGACGCAGGTTTGGTCGAATAGAAAAAGAAACTTCAATTAGAGGCCTAGGTAAAGTGTTTGTAGTAGTTAAAACTGTATATAAATGTATCCTAAACAATACCCTTAATATAAATTAACACATTATATAAAATATAAAAACCCCACATGGACTTAGACAAGATCCTTTCCCCGTTATCTGAAAACTATTCTGAGCCATGCAAAATATGAAAATTCCCACTCCCATTTAGCTCCCTGAATCTACCAGCCTTCTGATGATTGACAGTGAAATAGCATGCATAAATGTCCCCCAGAGCCACTACCATGATCCCTTTAGTATAAATATTAGTCTAAAACATACTTTGGCTTTAAGACCTTAATGTTTTTTTTTATAAAATTGGATTACTGTGGCCGTAGAGGGAGTAGCAAACTACTGCA
Organism: Eucyclogobius newberryi; assembly: GCF_026437365.1. Lineage (NCBI taxonomy): Eukaryota > Metazoa > Chordata > Actinopteri > Gobiiformes > Gobiidae > Eucyclogobius > Eucyclogobius newberryi. Next base: position 15,888,356 of record NW_027315779.1, read on the forward strand.
TGTGGTAAAATGGCCTTTTTCCTTTGGTTGTTCAAACACCATTAGGTCCGACATGCCTTTAGTATCAAAAAGTCACTCATCATGCACTGCACTTATGGAAATCTCATGTTTGGACCATGTACTCGTGTGTTATGTTTGTTCGGGCTCAAAACAGAGGAAACACCAGCCTAAATCCATTTAAAGAAAACACCAATCCATACAATTAGAACTTCTGATACCGGATTCCTGCCAGTATCCCACACAACTCAATCTGCATTACATTTGGGTGCCTCTTCTGTTTTAAATATACCCTGTTGGTGCGTGTGCAGCTGTTGGTCAAACATTAATGCCATATGAAAATGGACGGAAGGAACAGTGAGAGAGACGATGGGCAGTGATGCAGTAGTTCCACACAATATATACAGCGGACTATGAAACTTTGACAAGCGTCCAATTCAATGTCAACCGTTGGGCAGGACACCACCAGTGACATCAAAGTTGAACCAGATCCAAACAAACACCCTTTAAAACGTCCATTTGCTGCTTGGAACCAGTGGTCGGAACGTTCAAATGTGACTTGTAACCAAAACAAAAAACAATAGTACAATGTGAACACGGTCTTAAGTGAATAAAAGTGTCTTCTAAACTGACCAACCTACAAAAACACCAGAACTACAGCAAGTGATTAGTGTAACATTTTTTCACCAGGATTTAAAAAAAGAGAAAAAAGGAATAGTGGAATTCACAAGCAGCAAACGGTAACATGGCTCCGATGAGTAAGGCTTTTTTAAAATAGACGAAAAGTAGTACGTTTCCAAGACAACAGATGAAGTCAAAAAGTGAGTAAAAACAAGGAGTGTCGCTTCAGGGGTCAATTGCAAAGGGATTCGTGTCTACATGGATTCGCCCTGAGAGTCCTCGTCATCCAGAGACAATGGAAGATATAGGTCCTGTGAAGACAAAAGCATAGGACGTGTGTTAATGCGGCACGCAGCGGTAACCAGGCAGTGGGAGGAGACGGTGGTGGAGAGGGAGTCGGGTGGGTACCTTCTGCTTGTTGTTGAGGCCTGGGCTGGTAGGGGTGGAGGTGGGGGAATGCTTAGAAATTGGGGTGGAGAGCTGACTGCTGGAGCCCGTCCCGTTAGCTGAGAGGAACGGCCCAAAGTGGACAGGAGGAGTGGCCAAGGGTGGAAGAGGACAGAGAAATGGAGGCAGCAAGGATTAGAAAGTAGTTTGAGACGTACAGCAATCTTTAGCTTGTGTTTAACTTACAGAAAGTTGCTTTATTACAGCGGATTTAAAAAAAACAGATATGAAAATCAACCAAACCAGACCAGAATTCTGAAAACAAAAAGACTAAAACTTGACATTACCAGCTCTAAAGACTAGGTCAAATGAGTCTGATCCAAGAAAACCTGGGAAATTAGAGGTCTAAAGCAGATACCAGACTGGAGAAATTAAAAAAAACACCAGTATTTTTTTTTTTTAATTATCATTATCATCATTATTATCATTATCATTATCTGCAGCTTGAGAACCACTGCTTCAATACGAGAGCTTTTTGGCATCTTACTAGAGTCATTCAAAGTCTCTGTTTGATTCACCCACATTGCATCGTTGCTAGGATTCCGCCACTATTGGACAATTGTTTACATCTACGAGCGGTGCAGTGTCCCGGGCTTGTCTCTGTGTGTTTAAGAGTTTTGCCCATAAAAGATGAAAAGATCTCAGACACTATGAGCCAGATGGCCAGAGTAAATTCAAGCCAAGAGGGAAAGACAAGCGGATAAAGCTTCATTGTTAAATAAGGCCAATTGCATTTAGTTAACAATTCAGACAGATAAACTGCTTTAGACTTAGCAAGCTGCTCAAACTCATGTCAATTAGAATTTGTAAACCCCCGTTTCTTTGTTTGTATACGATTAATTGCAAGATTTTTGTAGGCGTTGCACAATTGAGGAAGCGCTTATCTTGCTTTTTTTTTTTTTTTTTTTAAAGCCAGTTTGTCCATTTATGAAACAACTTTGGCCATCTCTTCACCATTTCATAATAAGAAAGGAATGCTTTATTTTTTATAGCTCCGTTTCAAATGCCTTGTTTTACTTTCCAAAAAGGTCTCACTACTTTATTATTAGCAAGTCAGAGTTGGTCATCACAAGACAGCGTTCCCCTCAATACTTGGTCACCTCTGACCTCCAGCCAGAAAAAGAGACACTAATGCTCAATTTTTGTCATCTTTCACAGTTTTAGCTTCTGCCATCTGCCGTTTCCAGGACCAGGCATCCCCCATCAATAATCAATAACACCACCTAAAGACACAAGGACCCCGCAGCACTGTGACCCACCCCCCTACAATGACTTAGCAGTGTGAACCGTGTGATTGCATAACATTTGTCTATATTTTGGTTTGACAGGAGCAGACAGAGAAAACAACTTTTTTTGCTAGTGCCTGAGACGGATCCAATTTCATAGCGCCAACTGCCCAGCCGACTAATGCCGCCATAAAACCAGTCTGGAGTCGGACAAACATTGTAACAGAAGTATAGGGCTGTTGTGGGAAGTGAAAAGCGGTTGTTAGCGTTTAAGTCGGAGCCCGGTGAAGATCTTTTGCCTCCAGGATTTTTCTAGTTGTTTAATTTACAAATAGCTGGAAGATGTTGGTTTTTTTCATCATTTGTGAATACTTTGGAGTACTGGGTGTATCGTGATAATAAAAAGGTCTAAACAATAAATGGTACAATTCACTGATGATGATGATGAATTACTCACTTGACTCAGGAGACTTGCATCGTTTTATTGGACCGGGACTCTTTACTGAGCCCCTTTGACCTTTTGGTGTCTTCATCACTCGGCATTCTGTAGGAAAGGAAAAAAGACATTATTGGTAAAGATTATCGGTCGTGTCAAGTTCTTCCATTAGTTTACATTTGGCACAGACAAAAAGAGGGTTAATTTTGGATAGCAGCAAATATATATGAAATAAATTAAATGTGAGGTCTTGTCTAGTCTCTGTTTCGTGGCCCCCCAACTCGTCTTGAGGGAAATGTGTCTTGTCCCATCCATAATATTAATTTATGTATTCCAAATCAAAGCAACCCCCGTCTATATAGCCATGTATCAGGGAGTTTTGACAGGTGAAAAACATGATTGGGTGGATAAGGATCACTTCTCTAGTAACTGTTCCCCTATTTGGTTTCTGGAAATATTTAATATATTTATCAAATCTTGGGACAGGCACAAACGAAGCACTGGATTATTCTTCACTTGCCGCCTTCTGTACCATGTTATTCTTTCAAAGTATTCCTTTTTCTGGGTCATTGTTCTATCAGAGCAGACTCCAGACACTGCCACTCCTATGTCCCGTCTCTACGTTTCATCTCCCACTATAATCAATTTCCCATCCTTCCTCCCTTTCTCTATCAATGCTAATTACACTCCGTCCTCCCGTCTTCTTGTGCTCGTCATCTCTTCTAACCTTCACAAACTGGTGGCTGCAGTCGTGCAGTGGAGGTCTATTGTTTTCAAGGCGTGGCACAGTGATTTGACAGTACTTCACACTGGCAGCTTGTCTGATCTGTTTAGTAGTCTCAGTCTAACACACACACACACACACACACACACTCCACAGCTTCACTTGATGCTGTCAGCACTTACACCAAACTGCAGGTGCTCCTCCCAGTTTGTGCTGTACAGTGTCTATATGAAAAATCCTGATTCTATGATGCTAAACTTCAGATTTTGTGACCCAGTTTTCTTCTAAAAATGCTTTCAAGGGTCTTCACATTGTTACTGCTGCTGTTAAGCAATTTACAGGAATATGAAGGCATTAGTTTACTAGGCCTCAATTTAAAATGCATGTAATTTTTAAATGTAACAGAAAAGAACAGCAAGTTTGTGTTTGACAAAATGTAATGTCAAACACAAACGCCTTAAAACGACTATCAAGATGGAAAGAGGTTCATAGCAAGTGTTTGTGCAAAAAGCTTCAGGGCATTATATTCCCAGTTGGAAAATACACATTTCCATATCCCAAAAGACTGCTTCAGGAGGGAAATGTCAATATAGAAATCAATTCATCTTTTATAAGTAAATATAAAAGGAAACAAGAAAAGAAAATACAACAAAATTATTACTACCTCCAACAAAGCTTTGACTTTGAAGACATTATACAGGACATATCATTTATACAGCTTTGAAAACCCACAATAAATTGTAGAATCACAAGGAGACAAAAATGCCCAATTATGTTTGACTGAAGATTGATTTCCATTGTCACCTATATAATATCCATTAATGCCATGATAGAAGCAGGTAGGTTAAAGTGCATAATAAAGAGGAATCAATTAGTCATTCTGCACATTATGTTATAGTTTAATGGATATGGCAAATACAGCACATTAAACATAGACCCCACAAACTAATACAGTTTGAAAGGTTTAGAGACCTTCCATTTTGTCTTGCCCTGAGGTTAGACTGAATAAAAACCATTTAGTACAAGTTCCTCGGGGAAAACCCAGACTGTTGAAATTAGATGCAATTGTAATTCAGTGCTTTTCAATTTAAAATGGAGAGACTGTGGTGGATATTACCCTTGAATTCATGAGATCAAATTTAAAAAAGGACATTTTACGAGATGCTGAGTGCTTTGAATGAGGACATTGGGTGAGAGTGAGTGGCTAATTCGATATGTTGATCGAAACGGCACCATGGGAGTCAGAGCAGAGAAAAACAGAAAGAAAACGTAAAGCCACTCCTCGTTATCAGCACGTCCTGATCAGATGGCCTAAACCTGTCACACTGTGGATTAATGACTCGCCTCCTCCAACCTTTTTCTGCTCTTGCTGCTGGCTACAGATAACACGGTTCTCCCTGTGTCTCCTGCCGTCCACAGACATTCACAGGTTTAATTCCACAGATTATTGGCTGCCCACTGCGCTTTGCTCCAAATATTATCCAATCATTTCACTCTTGCAAGGACATTTGACTTGTAAATAAGGTATAAAAGGAAAACGATAATTTATAGTACCGGTAATTTCCTCAGGTAGTTCTAAAGAATGTGACATGTAACAGGCAGATATTTTACATTTTGTCAGAAGAAAGAATCTAGACAACTAAAAAGATGGAAGACATGTTCTGAATTTTAGTAGAGATAAATGACTGTGGCGTGTTTTACAGAAAGGTTATGATGTTCCCATAAGTCATTGTCTACTAGGACTAGATATTTGCATCAGTCAAGGACACTGGGTTCTGCCAGGGTTGAGCTGTTCTGCACTGTGGATCTATGGTAGGCTACGCAACCTATAGGGTTATGCATTTTTTTGATCACATAAAAGAACTAATGATGCTCACCATTCTCATCCAGAGAGAAATCATCTTGTGCATATCGAAATTTCTCTGGCCCACATGCAATAAAGACATCATCCTCTCCAAAGAAGTCCTGGAGGCAAGTAACCTGAGAAACAAAAAGAGCAAAACATTAAGACAATAAAAAAGTAGTTTCATTGTTTGTTTTTTTAACCAAACAACAATCTCATATTTAGCTGTACTGAGACATGGCTGAGGCCATGTCATAAGTGCTACGGGACATTTTGTCAGCCAGGTTAATATGCCTACATCAAAGACATAAACAGGTAACATCTTCAGTTACACCTTGGCTGTAATGTTTTACATGATTCACCTCCTTCCTGCGGGTTTCTCTCTAAAACAGCTGCTGACACAATATGGCCTACTTGTGACAGATGTCTTTTGGCCACACCTTCTCCTATAGTTTATATTATACAGGCAGGTTACCTCTTGGCAACACAATACAGTTACACCAAAAAAAATCCCTTTGTTTTCTGGGCCTCAAGATTCAAGAACCATTTGTACACATCATTCTGGCTCAGGGAGGTGTACTTAAAATAAATGTTACCACCACCACCACCACCACCACCACCACCACCACCACCACCGGGCTAAAAGTACTTCCGCAGCCTCTACAACTTCTGTTATCCAGTCTGCCAAATACAATTCTTTATGCTCTGAAAATTGTCATTCTTAAACTACCAGAAGTTTGCAACACAGATAAAATGACAAAAGCTTGAAGCCTTTTTATAAGCCATCAAGTCCCATTTGCCTTGACAATAATACTTAAGTATTTCACATTCTACTATGGTTGAAAACAAGCTGCATCACAAGCTCTCCTTTTGTGATACACATCTGAACTATGAGTGGGGGGACCATTTTGGCAACACCGCGCCCCTGCAGCTGCCATGTTTGGTCCTCTGCCCCACTGCAAAAGCTCCATGTGTGTGCGCTGGTGACCGTGTCGAGGCATCCAGCAGCTGTACCTCGCGGAGAGTCCCCTGGATACACAGAGATGGTGTTCGGACTCCGGGGTTCAACAATCTAATTGGTTTTCCAGACACGTTTCACTTTTCAAGGCTGCACATAGAGCATCTATTGAGAAAGTTATCAAGAGATTGCCTTTTCTGCCACCGACTTGAACACAGAGTGTAGACACAAGGTCAATTCACTGTGCATCATGAAGACAGACAATAAGTGCTTTTACCCCAAAGAATAACAGGCCCAGAGCAACCAGCAGACTTATGCGTTAATAGCTTTAAGCGCAAAGCTGATTAAACGGATAACGTGCTGCTACCTTAAACTCCATTGACATAAGATCCACTTCAACTTAAGGCCCTCGGCTGTAACTTCTGACTTTGTGGTGGATTACTTTGGTTCTTGGTGGTTACAGTACTTTGATTAAAAGAGTCAAAAATGTCTATTTCTACTTCAGACCTAGGCATAACTTTTAAAATATCTACGCTTCTTGACACAATTGTTATACTTCTCTGGATCGATTCTGGAGTTCTACTAAAACCATAAAACATTTAAAAGATAATTCACTAACCACATAACTCAAAGTCTTAAAGTACCAATTCTAACTGTAATTTCAGAATCCTTTTATTCTTGGCAGCAACGATACAGCTCTACACGTTATAGAAATAGATCAAATGCAACAAACCATTTCAATCTGGTGCAGAAAGGTTAGCTTGCACTGGGAACATTTGTATATGCGATACAGTCTTTCAGAAAAGGTCATCTTCCAAAGCCTCCTGCCAACTGCCTGAGCCAACGTAATTCATGTTAAATTCTGTAGCACACATACAGTAAGTGGCACGTATTGTATGTGTGCAAGTCTCGAGTGATAATGTGATGAGTGGGCGGGTCTATGGGTCAACTAGCTCTTTCCAGACTCTGTGCCCCCTGCCCACAGTTCCATCCAGCCTGGTCTTAATCTGTGCCTTACCAGCTGTCCAGACCACATGACTCCCTAAAAACCCACCCCAGCAGCTAAAACAAGGGCCCAGACAACAACAACTGAATTATTCACTTTGGCTATTTTAACCCCTGGCCACTGGTTATTAGATCATTGAACACGAGCCAACATGGACTGTCAAATAAATGTGTCACCCACAGCTTTAATGAATGAAGAGTGAACATCAAAAGATCAGCAAAAGCCTCTCACCGTCACACGATGCAAAGACACTATTCCTTTAACCTTGGTGGTTCAGTCCTAAGCATGCATCCAACAATTGTTTTAGTAGTTAATTAATCAAAAAAATAAGAATTGCTGATTAGTCAACAAGTGAAATAATTATTTCAGAAGGCTTCTACACAGAGAATATTTAAAAATTAAGTGCAATAATTAATAATATTTATTCTTTGACATAATAAATTGGTATTTTAGTATGTTTTAGTCTAGTCCCCAGCACTTGTTCAATAAGAGTTGTGAAATGTTTACATGCATGACAAAAGAAATGGGTGAAATACAGAGATTTCAACCAGCAAAAAAAGAACTTCCATACTACGCGCTGTTTTAAAGGAAAGGCATCAGACATAATACCAAAATCTTGATTGTAAGCAAAGGTACATGCTTTGTACAAAACAATTACATGATACAACAATGACGGAGACAATGGGAGGCTGAAATAGCAAGTCTAACACAACACACTGCATAATAATGATGTCCAACCCTTGATTGAAAGCAGCAGGAAGCACTTTCAAACAAAGCTCTCGAGTCTTTTGTCTCCTAAAAATACCTGTCCAACATCACATTAGCACTTCCATTAGTCACTACACCAAGTCAGTAAGAACACCAAGAGTCCGGGGCTAAGCTGTTGACTGTCGCTATAAAACATCATGTAACCTGCATGAATCAGTGCACCAGAAATTCCCATCACCAGCAATGAAAATCTTCAGAATTAACGTACTCGAGTTGGTTGCTGAGGAGATAAAATTGTGTGCACTTTTGTTGAAACACAAAGAGCTGAGAGAGGTTCAGTAGTCCTCGCTTTGGCGCCTCGGGGATAAACTCCTACACAGTTTTTACTGTAGGCACACAGACCAAATCAATAGAGCCAATGCAATGTTCCACCAGTGTTCTACCGAAAAGACTGCCGCATTTTAGACAAAAGCGCAAAATCCAGCCATAATTACTGTATATAATCGTGAGATAGCAGCTAATCCTATGGCTCTCCCAGAATGACCCTTTGGTGAACCACATCCGGAGGTGATCTGGTTGTAGTTAACGCACATGGCTTGAGATAGGCCAAATCTGCGTTGTCAGGGGGAGCAGCTGGTGCCTGGTGCAGTTCCAGGCCTAGAGCACCAACCAGGACGTCAAAGAGGAAACTGGCTCCCCATTTTGTCTGACTGTTGAGACCTCAATGTTATTATACCAAATGTGCTCATATTCCCCCAGGCTGACTTGTTGATGTGGTTTGAAGAGCCTTCTACAACAGAAGCAGATAAACACAGGCATACAAGGCAATTAACAACATAACCATTGGTGGTTTTGATGCTTTAAATTATGACCACACAGTCCAATACACTACTCTTGCACCAATTCTTTTTTTTTAACTCTACAGTTTACAGGCTTGGGACACTCAACAGATGCAGATTTTTGTTAATGCTCTGGCTGGAAATCGAACCATAACAATTTGGCACTTCCTTAACAGTGGCCAAATGTTCCCACTTTGGATAAATAATCTTTGGAACGATGTACAATTCACAATTATCTAAGAGCATAATTCATGTACATCTCATAAAGGCAATGCTTTTTCTTCATTAGAGGCAGCTCACACTTTGACTAAGGGGTGGGTGGAATTATGATATAAAAGCTATAAAATCACTTTACCAGTCATAAAATTATGGCTCACATACATCACAGCTCCTGCTCTATATGCGGCGCCACACCCTTAAGTCTCCATCACGCCCGACGATGTGTTGAAAAGAGCAGAGCGCAGACAGATTAAACCCCAACATAAGAAGCCCACTCAGCACATTACAGCCATTGTCAAACAGTCTATCACCAACGAGCTTATTGCCATGACAACAACGATTGCAGCGTGGCAAGGAGTAGGCGCCCGACAGGAGACAAACCTGGCAAAATGCAGTCCTTTCATCGCCGTTTGAGCACAAGATTTTGCCGTTAGCTTCTTCATCTAAGCCAATGCAATGCACCTCTCCTCAGCACCAGGACGTGTAACGCTAAACCTTGTACTCCTTTTGTTCTTTTCAATAACAGTGTGACCTTGTGCCTAAAGCATGCGAACAGCGACAATCTCCTTTCTTGTCTCTGCAGAAGTCAAATGGAATAATGGAAAATAATCTGGATGTTAGGTTGAAGAATTTTGTAACACGAGACCAATTTGGATTAGAAATTTACGGATTGATAGTAGCATGTATGTGTATTTAACATTTTAAGCACGTCCAGGAGAATTACCATTTAACAGAAGACAGAGACTGAAAGGAATTTAAAAATCCCATGCATTTCTGAACATGTTTGAGACTACTACAGAGATGGGCAGATTTTCTACACAGTAAGACAGGGCATGTTGTATTTGTCTAAGGTATAAGGTAAATAAGTATTTATGAATTATACAATGTCTTCATGGTAAGACAGTAATCGAAAGACATCAGATCCAAATCAAAATGACTGTGCAAGCGTGAATAGAAAAGACCAACTACTAAATGTCTTCTGGCAATTAATTAAGTCATGCAGTTTAATGTAGCTGGGAGGGTTAAATCAGAGAGTGTTTTTTTAAGCTAGAAGTGATAATTACTCCCCATCAGCAGATATAAAGAGATCCTAATTTTCTACAAGGACGCCAATGAAATGAATTCAATTCCAGAAACTGAGCAGCCCCACCCTTTTTTGGATAAAATGAAAGAGGGCAGAATGGGAGTGATTTGGTGCACAATGTGAACAAAGAGCGCAGGGCCCATCAGCTTTAAAAAACTAAGGAAAGAGAAACATCACGGAATGGCACGCATGGCTTTGTAGAAATTCAATAACGCATTCATGTCTCTCTAGCATGAGTTCATCTGTAAATACCTGACTATTATGAAAGAGTCACACCCAATGAGACACACAACCCTAACCAGGAAACTAAATGAATCAAAGGGGGATTTTTGGTTCAATGATAGTAAAGTCACACCCTCTTCAGGAGGTGGCTTTCTTCTGACAGACCGGTCCACACCAGCTGGGCTTCGGTCTTTGTGCTGCGGATGCGGTCTCCTAGCAACCAGCACCGGCAGCCGAATGGGAAGAAGATGGAGGGAAAAAAAAGAGGCGCAAAGAGAGGAGGAAAACCAAACAGGGAGGGGAGCGGCCTGGGAGGAGAGTCGGTTACGTTGGGAGGGGCGAGTTACTGCATCAATACTACAGATGCTCGAACCACATCAGCTCCTGCACAGAGCTGCAGCAGACTGCATCAGCACACAAAGACCAGGGCAACACGTGCACACCTTGACACAAGAAGCCATAAAAACATTTTGCAAAAAAGGTTTTAAAACACTGAACTATAAATCATGCTGAATAAATTTGATTGAAATTTTATGGCCTTCCATTAAGAACGCATGGTCTCAGGAAATACCAACTGGACATGTCCAATAAGAGGCAACGACCCATGGCCTAAAACAAGGAGTGCCAGACAACAGCACCCCTTGGAGATGGCATTAAAATCAAATCCGCTCCATCATATTAGCTCAACTCCCCTAAAACAACATGTGATTTATAGAAACCCCAAAGACAGACAGCACCTAAAGGAGCTCAGCAGGAGACCTACCTCCTGCAGTCTCCCCTCCCCCTTCTGAATTATACAGAACAGTCTCGACGTGGGGATCAATGAACATGCACCATATCACACGCTGATAACAGGTTGGCTTATGATCGGTCATGTGCGTGCAATACAAAAAGGACAAATAACTTATCGTATTCTCCAATAAAATATAGAAGTGCTTCTTGTTTTAATTTCTCATAGTAAAAGCATTAGCTTTTTTCACAGTTTATTTGTTAAAAATCATCTCTGTACTGACCTTTTCAAACCTATCTAGGTGGCACAGTGATGAAGGCAGTCCCACAGGACAACTCAAGTAACTCCTGAATAAAACATGTCTATTTAACCGTTTCCTGAACAGTAAGAGCATAATAGATATCCTCAGAGAGATTAAATCTAGTTACTGTGAACAGTAACTAGTGGCACATAGATAATTTGATTAGCACTCCCATTTCCTGAACTTTTAGCTAAGTAAGTCTAATATAATATAAAAAAGGCAGTGCATGGTAAGTGTCGACATCTGCCATGCCAGCTTGCATCTGCACAACAAAGAGTTAACTTAATGAACAAAATAAAGAACAATATGGTCTAGTTATACATGCAGAAATGCTCCTGTAAACCCTGGTAGGAAATGCTTGTGTGCACGTTTACTGCGGACAGACTTACTCTGAACACCTACTCATTCATTTGCAAATTATATCAGTGTGGGCTGTAGATCAAAAGTCAAACACTTCCACAGAAATATCCTGCTTTGCATCCAAACATGGCCAAAATGTGTCATTTGATTTGCAAATGTGTGTCCAGAGAGGGCTCTTTTTTTTTAGCAGTTAATTCATAAAAAAAACATGATTGTTGCTATAATAAAATATAGTAAAAACCTATTGCATGTGACGTGCCAGTCTGAGACATGGAAGAACAATACTGTTAATCTCAGTTTCACTAAAACTATGTGTGCACCAAACCAAACATTCGAACAATGGAAGACAAAATGATCAAACAGAACAATGCAAGGCTTGGTTTCGTATCCTGATTCAACACCACTGTAGCTTGAAGGCAGACCTGACCAAGACTCAGCTGCACAGGGGAGCTGAACAGTGGCTTTGCTCACATCTGTGCACAAAAGCAGGACAGCAATGACCCTACCCACAATCCAGGAGAAACTGAGGTCAAAGTCAAACCCACAACCAGACATTATTATAGTATAGAGTATTGGTCTTTCTCATCCGTGTTCTCATGAAACTACTGTGTCACTGCCATGGCATGGAATCAATGGACAATGGGATTTTATGTTCCGTCTAGTGTGCCGCGTACAATAAAGCTTTTTGCATATCAAAGCAAATAATTTTGCCCTTTGCTTTGATGCAGATATCATTGTGGCTGTGGGTGAGACTGGATAAGGAACTTTACTGAACTCATTTTCCTATTGTGCTTCTTTGCTGGTCCGACCTTCATGTGCTTCAGGTTTTTTCTGTACATTTAAATGTTTCATATACAACTGTTGTTTGAGCATGGTATACAATTATTATTATAGCAAGATCAGCAATCCTTATCAGAGTAGGGTTTCATGTTTTAATAGTGTCAAGTTTAGGATTCTTATAGTCAGACGTGATCTTAAATCATCTGACCAGACTCCTCAGAAGGCGAAACATGTCACAAAAATACAGGTCTGACTTTAAGAATCCTAAACTTTTTAATATCCCTTCTTGAGCAACAAGCTAGCTTTAGAGTGATGACCGTTAGGACATACCTGCTTGCCGTCCAGTGTGTAGATCCTCTTCACCACTCCGCTCTCCAGTTTGATGGCTTCTGTAATGTCAGTGAGAACCTGCTCAAAGGAGTGTGCCGTCTTCTTGTTGAGAAGGATTCGAACAGCTTTGCGTGGCTTGACTCCGCTCCTCATCACCGTCACCAGTTTGGGCCGAACAAAATCCTTACCCTCCCGGCCCTCGTTGGCAGCTTTGGCCGCGAGGGACTGGATGTTCTTCTGGTTGGCCGAGGCCTTCACGTTCACAGACCAGTTGGGATTGACGTTCTTGGTGTAGTCCACTTTCTTGTACAAGTTCTCTGATGCACAGACATAGCTTTCCCCTGAGGAAGCGGAGAGAATGAGGTCAGTGTGCTGTTGGATTATGTCCAACTTTAACAGTCTCCAAAAGGAAGGGTGCTAAAATGTACTTGTTGTGATGAAGACAATGCAGGTGTAACAAATGCAGGTGGTAGAGGCGGGCAATATATCTAAAAATGTATATTTACAATTGCCGTTTTGCAAATATGCACAATTTTAGTAAGTAAAACAGCTCGAGGACAGAGGCTTGGAGCATTCTCTTCCAAATAATGGTCATAAAAAAAAAAAAAAGGTATTTCTGTACTTCAGGGGTAATTGTACAGTCCATTCACATTTTAGCAGATTATGGACTTGCAACATAATGTCTGAATATCAGCATCAGGATTTTTTTTTTTTTAATAGAGATATGTCAATATCGCCCATTTCGAACGAAACGAATGAACCATCAAGTTGTGTGTGTATGTTTTTTTGTCTTGTTTTTTTACTACAGCTTGCATCATTGTTCAGCATTTCCTCAGACAAGAAGCAATGCAATGTAGACACAATGGGCTGTGCAGGAAGGGGGAAATTAGGGGGTAAACCAGAAGGCAACAATTAAGACCCAAAGTGGAGAAATTGCAGCAGACAAAGACAAATCAAGATTAGACAGTGCAGCGGAGATTGACCAATTAATTATACCCCGCAGAAGGAAGCTCAGTGAAAATGCCGACCATTAAGAAGAGTGCTGCACCTTTACACTAAGCGCACAACTGGAGCTACAGTGCTACACACATTTATAAGCGGCTCAAAATCTGACATGACATGCTTTTTCTCCCAGTAGATTAAGCTGCAAGAGTCAGTATCCATCCTCATCCCCAAATCATGTCTGAAAAGAGCCAACAGCAAGAAATGCTGGCTAAAATGTATTCGTGACTCAAATAAGCATATATTATCTTTTATGTGAGCCGCTGCAATAGTTCCAAATTGTTCTAATTCAGAGTATAACCAAAAGAACCAACAAGTCCAGACAAGCTGGGATTTAAAATTCTGAAGTATCTTGTCAAATGACAAGATACTTCAGAATTTCTGAAATATGACTGGAGGTTTCTAAATGCGTATTAGGAATTCTAATGCTAATGCTCTCCTTCATCCCAGACCTTCATCCTAGACTCGCAGTGATGCTTTGGGTTTAATCTTTTGCACAGACAGGGACAAAGACCCAACAATTTTTTTCCAGACAGTCTATACCCAGTTTTTTTTACAGTTATGTTACATATCGTAGTGCCATTGCTGGTCAAAGTAACCCAGATTAGGAGTAGATACAACATACAACCAGATTACAGCAGTCTAGACTGAATAAGGAATTTGAAATCTCTGACCAATGACCATGCTAAAATATACATTTTCTGTGAAGACCAAATAAAAAATTGGTACATTCAAAAAAGACTTCCCATTGTATACTCTACCTTCTTCTAGCTCGTCCAAAGTGGAGATTTTGCGTAAGCCGTCGATGGTGAAGATGAAGCGGACCCCCTGAGGCAGGTTGATGTGGTCGGCCAGTGATCGCGTCAGGTCAGCCAGGAGAGCGTCAAAGGTGCGAAACCGGTCACTGGCCACTGCATACACGATGCCTTTGAAATACCGGTCACCGTTGCGGTAGAAGCGCACCTTTTTGGCCTTCTTCTCACTTGTGAGTGTCTGCAGCGTGCGTGTACGGTAGAAGCTGCAGTGGGCACTGTGGGTCGGGCTGGGGAGTCCATTCATACGACCACCTCGAGGGGTACGGGTTTTGTCCCGCTCATCAAAATGTCCAAAGTCTAGCTCCATGATCACTGAAGGTGTGAAGGCTGATGTCAAATTGGGACAAGCTTATTGGATCCTGCAAAACAGTTAGTTTAATCCCAGTTGTACCGGATTGTACAAATAACTAAATGTATACATATATGGTCATCAATATTCCAAGGCGATTCCTGGTTTAGTAGATATAACGCAATGCAATGAAAATGTCTGGAGCCTCTTTTACGCAACATCCTCCCACTTTCTGAACTCTGGAAATAACTGCAAACTCTCTCAGGCCCATCACTTTCACCATGACACACACCCATTAACAACCAAAAAAGAAAAAGTCTGATATGTTGACTGATCGGTTGCTAATTTTAGTGTCTTATCACAGAACAGCCAGGAGTTTCTACTGTTTCACTTCCCTTTATTATGTGAATATGAAGTCAAAAATTGGGCATAAATTGTAAATGCATATAAAACATCTGTATAAATGCGATTCCACTCTCAGAGTAACGCATTTAGCCTATGACAACCAACCAAATATAAATATTTTCTAGACATTTGCCTTGGTGACCCACAGGCTGCTTACAATAAAATACTTAATTATTAATCCACATACATTGCCGATGAGCATAGGGACACAAAGATGCCATTAAAAAGCACCACAGTCTGTCCACACTGCTAACCTCTGCTGCTTTAGTGCTGACTGAGGTTTATGACAGGCACGAAGAGAGGGGCGGGACCGGGCAGAGGGTCTCCTCAGCCACAAAGGCCAGGTTTCAAGCCCATCTGCTGCACTAATGGGCATATCTAACACGGACCCTTCCCCAACTGAGCGTCAACTGGGACAGTCCCATTGTCTCTCAACAGGGGACTGCCTTCAGCCTGACATCACCAAGGCACAACTGATTTCTGCACTTGCAGGCTATTTTTATGAAAGTCCAACAACCTACTGTACAAGTCAAGACTCTTAATACCACTTATTTTCATTAATGTAAGCTACTGCACTGTGAACAGTCTTTTATATTCACCAATAAAACTGCATGTCCCCTCTTCCATCCAGCCATGTGCTCAGCTTTAGGCAGCACTGCAGTGTCATTAATAGCCATCAATGATATTTCTAACTGAGTAATCCACCCACACAAGTCCACTCACCACAATGACAAATCTCATGATTATCTCATGAACTAAAGCACAGATCTTTAGCAATCATTAATATCAACCATTATCGCCATTTCCACAACAGTAGGTAATTAAATTACCACTAAAAAGACAGTTTAATCCAAGGAAATGTTCAGTTTAAGAGCACATGGCAGCAGCTAACGATGAGTTTTAAGAAATAAAAAGGAAAGAAAGAAAAAGAGGGCGTCTCTCCAACACCTACACGACCACCTGCTCAATCACCGGTGTCAGAGAATCATTCACGCTCATAAAGTGCACATCAAAGTTATTTCCTGGCCTAATAGACTTGGTTTGTAGATAATTAGCCGGGTTTAGTCGCTCTCTCACCTGCGCGGGGCTGACACAGTGTGCGCCGGTGCTCCGTGAGGGATGAATGAACCAAAGTGGACCGATGCAGGAGGGACAGCGGCGCAGCGTCTCTGCTCTGCCTTTGTCTGCTTCAGAGTGAGCACTGAGCCGCTGCTGGGTCCTAAAGCCACGCTCCCCGTGAACACGCCCCTAAACCCCCTGAACCGCAGCTCCCGGTGCAGCGCACACCGGGCTGAGGGACAGTGCTGCACAACTGTGATGTCACCCGCAAAATGCCCGCAACATGGACACAATGGCGCTAATGCACTGCTGTAAATACGTTTACTCTCACGTTACTTCTCATCGCTGTATATCACTTTTACCACTGCGGTCCACGAACTGCTTTCTGCGCGGTGCCGACTCACACTGTGTTTGTGTTTCATCGTCTTCAAAGCCCGTGAGATCTTAGCGGAAAGGAATCAAATGCACACACAATATTTAGGCTTCTTCTGTATATCGTGACATGAGTCGGAGGAACAACAGTCTAAGGAATAAAGTCTGGCGGTAATGCAACACTCGGATGCCAACCGCCATAAAACAACAACAACAACAACAACAACAACAACAACAACTACGAAACGTCTGAGGAATAAAGTCTGGCGGTAATGCAACACTCGGATGCCAACCGCCATAAAACAACAACAACAACAACAACAACATGAGCGGTCAGTAGCAGAGCAAGTGCAACAGTTTGTTTCATCGAATCGTTTGTCGAGTTGAGAAGGCCTGAACTGATGATTAAAATTAGTTTTTTATCGTTTCCATTCCGTTCAACCAACGTCAGAGCTAGGCTGGAACAAGAAAGAATAATTACCATTTTGTCCGTTAGTGTAACTGTTTTCCATACATTTGTTAAATAAACATTTAGAATTGTTCAATGATTCATATTACAAACCTTGTTCACCTGACGACTGTAGCTGGATCTTTGGGTTTTTATAACCTTTTTTATTTAAAAAAAAAAAGTTTTCACCATTACCCGTAGTCTACTTTATTTTGCGTCTTTTTTTTTCTTTTTCTTTTCGGTCACACTGGAAGTTACCAGAGGAGGGACAGAGAAGGTACAGAGGAGAGACAGAGGAGAAACAGATGAGAGACAGAGGAGAGACAGAGGAGAAACAGAGGAGAGACAAAGGAGAAACAGAGGAGAGACAGAGGAGAAACAGAGGAGAGACAAAGGAGAAACAGAGGAGGGACAGTGGAGGTACACAGGAGAGACAGAGGAGGAACAGAGGAGAGACAGAGGAGAGACAGATGAGAGACAGAGGAGGAACAGATGAGAGACAGAGGAGAGACAGATGAGAGACAGAGGAGGAACAGATGAGAGACAGAGGAGAGACAGATGAGAGACAGAGGAGAGACAGAGGAGGAACAGATGAGAGACAGAGGAGAGACAGATGAGAGACAGAGGAGAGACAAAGGAGAAACAGAGGAGGGACAGTGGAGGTACAGAGGAGAGACAGAGGAGAGACAGATGAGAGACAGATGAGAGACAGATGAGAGACAGAGGAGAAACAGATGAGAGACAGAGGAGAGACAGATGAGAGACAGAAGAGAGACAGAGGAGGAACAGATGAGAGACAGAGGAGAAAAAGAGGAGGGACAGAGGGGAGACAGAGAAGAGACAAAGGAGAAACAGAGGAGGGACAGTGGAGGTACAGAGGAGGAACAGATGAGAGACAGAGGAGAGACAGATGAGAGACAGAGGAGAGACAGAGGAGGAACAGATGAGAGACAGAGGAGAGACAGATGAGAGACAGAGGAGAGACAAAGGAGAAACAGAGGAGAGACAGAGGAGAGACAGGTGAGAGACAGAGGAGAGACAGAGGAGGAACAGATGAGAGACAGAGGAGAGACAGATGAGAGACAGAGGAGAGACAAAGGAGAAACAGATGAGAGACAGATGAGAGACAGAGGAGAGACAGATGAGAGACAGAGGAGGGACAGAGGGGAGACAGAGGCAGGCTGACCCACTCCTCCCTTGTATTTAGATATTAACCCCGTGTCGGCACTGGGAGTTTTTCTGTTGCTGGTGTGCGTAATGTGCGCACATTTCTCCAAATGTCTCACACCCCCCTTGGCACAGCTCTGCGGTCCCCAAAACAGACTTTGAGAAGCTTTGACATACCCTCATATGAGTTCTTCTGCTCAACTTCAACAATAGGCCTAATACAGCACAATAAGTGGATGGTGGACTATTTTTTTTTAACCTGTGGGCCAGACATGTCCAAGCTATGGCGCTGAGGCCAAATATGGCCCTCAGGCCAATAACCTCAAACTTCCTGGTGAATTGCCCAAATTACAATATGCCTACTTTTTCAGCAAATCTTTAAAAATATTTCTTGATAAACCCAATATCAAACATTTAGTGTGTCCTATTGGGGATCTAAGTCTGAATAAAGGGCTGGTGTTTCATGCAGTCAAATATAATAATTGACTGTATTGAACATCAGTCTATGAATATTTTGTAAGTCCAATTTATTTAACTAATGAGTTTCTCATTCAGTAAAAATCTCATGAGCTACTTTTTTATTGCTTTATGGCGTTATCTTTATCGCAGATGTGTTGCATCTCTGGTCCAAAATCCCCAAAACATTCTCAAGGATGTCAAATTCTCAAAACAAATGTACATGCAAATACTTCACCTTCTGATGCCCTTCTTGTGCACGTACCCCTGGTTGGGAAACACAAGGAGATTTAAGCCTGCAATAATCTTTGCATAAGGTTTATGAACATCCAACCCACAGTCATAAAATTAGGTGATCAATGAAAAATAATGGAGGAATTATTGATAGTTATTACTGGGCAGGTCATGCGTGCATTGTTCTCCTTGATGATACGAGTGAACCACACATGAAAGAGTCTTTGATAAACTTTGGGAAGTCTGTATAAAAGTCATGTTTCTTGTCCTCTGCATGTCCTGAAGCACTGATGCTTTGTGTACCCGGCTGATTGACTCTCCTCTTATGTGGTTACCGGGGACAAAGCCCAGTTTGATGTGTTTGGTCTGCTGCAGCTCTTTGTAAAGGGAAATAAAAGCATGAATGTCTGTGCACTTGTGTTTGACCTCTTCCTCTGTTTCCCACCAAGTATTTTATTGTCAGGCAACATGATCTATAGGTCAATATAGGCGTTTAACCACATCATATACGAATGTAACAGATACATTACAATAAGCTCGGGTGGGAGGTAACTAAATACATTTACTCAAGTAGATTATTTAAGGAGGTTGAAATTCCCTTGAGTGAGTGGAGCTAATTTAAAAGTGATGTAACCTTGTAATAGTATTTGCTGACCATGTTGTAGCACCAGATGTAGTGCGAGAAATATAAATTGCATTGGCAGTACATAAAATACTGGTATCGATTTGTTATTTTTGCATATGTACTGTACGCCACAATACAAACCTTTGACTTTGACTTGAAGTAACTGAACTTCACTCAGTTTTTCTTCACTCCCTAAATCAGACACGCACTATATCTAATAGGAAAGCTAAATAAACGTGTTCACAATGATGTCAGATTAGGTGACAGGATGTAAACGTTGCTCGACCTCGTGGCTATGTAACTCAATGAAAGACCCATGTGTTGGTCATTGTAGTGCGGGTTACTTGCAACTTTCCTCCTGGTTTAGGCTTCACAGGCGGCGTCATACGTGCAGGAAAGGTGAGCCCGTAGACACTGGATACCCCCGCGAGGCCGGAGAGGCACAAATGCACTGACGAGGACTGGGAATGATGAAATGCTTATCTGCCGCTGTTGTGTAAAAGGCTGCAGGCAGTTTGACCCCTGGGCCTGTCAACTGGGTCAAAATACTAACGTGTGATGCATTAACATGGCGACTATTGTAACAGTGTGTAAACGTAGAAACCGTATACTGTAGCCTGGATCTGTCCATAATCTGTCTTCCTTCTGTTGCCATGTTATTCTTACTTCAATCAGCACATGCACTGCTCCTTTCTGTTGAAGACTATAGCTGTTTATCTTGGCACTGTGTACAATAAGTGCCTTGCAGCGTCAAAAGAATTATGAACTGACTAGGGCTCAAGTAATAATAACCCTTATATAAATTACATATTTTAGAACTGAAAGTCTACAGTGTTATATTATCTTCCTTTGCTTCAACCTTTTTGGCAGGTCAAAGTGTCAATGGTCGGATTTAACCTGATTCTGATTCTGATGAGCAGTAAACCATCTTAACTTAAAAAAAGAGAATATTAATTGTGCAATCGGAGTCATGCTAATGTCCAGGCGGTAGAATAAACTCATTTTGTGCAAAATGCAATTATACCATACAGACAGGTCAGGATGATATAGTATTCACTGTTTACTTGTCAGATTGCAGATTTGTTGACCTGGTTTATGGTTCATCTCTGCAATTCCTTGACCAGTCCACTTGAACAAAAACTGGCACAAAGTTCAACGTCTTCTCTGTCAGAGGAAATAAACCAAAGAGAAATTATTTGTTCACAATGGCTTCAGAAAGTGGTGTCAATATTTAGCCTCAAAGATGTGATTGTGTATAGACTTTAAATGTGGCAAGTTTGAGGAGACAATCATAACTCTCCCATAAAATGAAATACAGGCTCCTGCCCTCCATCTGAAAATAATATATATTGTATTTAAAGTGTGAATGTGACGATGTGCCTTGTACTTGTCATCACATTCTGTCTCCACACAGCTTCCTCATGCTTCAGGGAAATGCCCTGTGGAGTCAGCTGTCCCATGCTGCAGCCTCTCCTCTGCATGTCACACATAACTCTGATTTACTGTGATCACTGTGATCCACTGTGCACCGCCCCGCGCCCTTTACAACGCTGTGTCACCAGTGACAGTCAATTTACCCATACAAAAACATCTTAAAGCCTATTTGTAATTGGCCTCTTAAAAAATTATAAAAAAGCACCCATCCTGTGCACAACCATCTGCAGTGGTTCAGGGCGCTGCATACGTGTAGTTGTTACCACGGCAGCGTTATGGGATTGATTCTCGGCCTCAACCAATTGTAGAATGCACGCAACATCTTTTTTGTCAAATAAACAGGCCGGATTATTTTTTAATTTTTAAGATGACTATAGATATTTCGAAAAAAAAATACTTGAAAATAGTATTGTATTGTGATAAAGAATTTATTTTTTAAATGCTTTTCTAAATCTTCAGTCTATGTTCTAATAAAGCTTTTGGAAGTATTTATAGTGGAAATAGGTACCAACAAATTTAAGTAAGAGTACAGTTACCTACGTAGAAAAAACAGTTACATACCTGCTCCAACTAAAAACGTTACTCAGGTTGTATTTATTTAAGTAACTCATTAAACCTTTTGCAAAATATCAAACTCTAAAATATGGGGCGCCACAAAAATCAAGGACACACTTTGCTGTGTGATTATGTGTCGGGCGATTCATGAAGCAGGACGAACAGAGCAAGATTTTACAACCGCTCTGAATAATTTAACGTTCAAGGTTACTCAATCGCCATGACCTCACTGTGTTTTACTACAAGTAAAAGAGGCTGAAGGACCTTTTTTCTTTGGTCAATACAGACTTTAATGAAACACTTTCTGACCAAACATTGTTTCCTTAAAATGGGAAACTGATAATAGTTTTGAGAAGGTTGAATGGGGTCAGGTGGAGTTTCCGTGGCAACCTTTCCAGGAATACTAAACAGAGCGAATGAATGACACTTAAGCATGGAAAATGATTTAAATACATTCAGATTCATCCATATTAGAGGCTAATAGGCTTGTATATGTCATGTTTGTGTGGTGCACGGCAACGTACAAGTCCAGCACAGGACGAGTTGCAGAAAAACATCTTTTTGAGGTCATTCAATTCAAATTAACTGATCAATTAAGATGTATAATATTGTAGGCAAATGCAAATGCACGCTACTTAATCAATCAATGTTGCCTGCGTGTTTCAGTCTTTCAAGTAAAATGCCACTTGTACATTTTCTTTATGACTATCATTCTGGCTAATTTTCCCTAAACACATTTCTCCCATTTCAAGCTGAAGCTGGTCCTGAACTCTTTGGACTCCAATTTACTTTAATTAGTGGAAATAAGTGGAAACAAATTCTGCACAGAGGAAAATTTGATTTCAAATCCCGCCTTAATTTTCTTTGGTAAATATAAAAAAGCATAAAGCTGCTGTTGGAAGTTTGGACCGACAAACAGTGGAGCAGTTTGATAATTCTTTTTTCAAAGCTTAAGCTAGTTTAACTAATAAGTAGATTTAGGGACTTGCAATAAAGTAAAAAATAAATAAAGGTATGAGTTGAATGCCCATACAATTAATATTAATAAAATTCAAAATTATTATTATTATTATTATTATTTTTTATTTATTTTTTAAATCAGATGTGAACAAGATGGAATAAATGCAAAAACTGTCACAGGGGTCTACAGACCTGCCATAATTTGAAGGGGCTGTGCCCCATGTGACTGTAAGAAAGATGAGTGCCCCACCCAAATATTTGCTATTGTTCACTTTCCATTCATATAAAATAAGTTTGAAAAAATAATGTTTTTAGCACCTTTTTGTTGAATACATGAGGATTTTATAAACCTTTAGGATGAACTGTTATTTGGGATTATTACCTTCTGTGTTGATACATTGCAATGTCAATTCTTAACTAAAATGTTATTTTGTGTCATATTTTAGTGAGACATTAAAAACTCTGGGAGTTGGACTGAAGGATAACTGTGTCCCAGCTGGTGTCTGAGGAAACATGATCGAGAGGAGGGGTCTGCACCACGATGAGGGGGGTCGCAGCCATGACAACTGATGGAGCAGGAAGTAAACAGATGTCCACAAGCTGGCAGGCAGACCCAGAGTGGACAGGCCATAGAGAGACAGGTGGACGAATGGGAGCACACAGAGGCTGCATATGGAAGGTACCACTGCAGTGACAATGTATATTTTAAACACATTAGATGTTCCTTGCTCATTTCATTAACAAATACTTGAGCTAAGGAGTTTTCTTTCATACATGCAGCATACTGATTTGTAGTATTTGTCTACAGATTTGATTACAAGATATTTCATTCAAGTTTAAGATTTTAAACACATGTTAGTGTCAGTAATTGTCAAGAAAGAGAAGTTCTTTTGTTGATATTCTTGAAGTGCAATATACCAATGGTTCCCGGGTTCATTGGTCTCTATTTGCCCTTAAGCTTTGACTCACTACCCCCTTACTCGGGTACCAGGCTAAATCTATCTGCCTAGTATCTGATATTATGAATGTAATATTTTCTACTCTTAACTCCACATCGCTTACAGAGAACCAGACCAAATCCTTTGACAAGCTGCTAACTCTGAGAACAGGAAGTGAATGGGACGCACCGCTGCGTCCTGATGCTGTCAACATGACCTTGGCTGCCACTTCATTCTCAGCTGCTGCAGACTGTACAGAGGCAGCCGCCTTGACAACTGAAGCATTCGGATGAAAAACAACCCTGCCGAAATGGCCGGGTGTGATCAAAGTGACTTGTCAAGGTCACTGAGGGCAAAAGCTTTAATAACCTGGAATGTGAGTGCAAATATATAGTCCACACTATATGATTTAAGCCCTGTTTTGGTGTGATAATTAGGAAGGGTTGTCTTCAGATGAATGTGTTGATACTATATCAACACATACTAACCCTTGATTGATGAGTGTCATGTGAATCCTAATGGGCCCTGAGGACACAGAGGTTAATGTGTCAATTCATCAATCAGTAAATGATCAATAAAATCAATAATTCAAGCGGTTAAACATTAAAATGGCTAAATAATGGAATTCCATGTTACCATTTTTAAACATTTAGTCAACTTAAATTGTGTCACTTCAGCATTCAATACCTAATCCAATCGCAACATTATTTATGTTTTTATTAAGAAAATACATACATATGGAGCATGTAACTGGTCGTCGGTCCATCACCCGCCTCATGTTATTGGGAGTCTCACTGTTTCCATTGAGATAGCTAAGTTAAACACAATAATGTAGAATTCTGTGCAAAGCAATAACATCTCCATGGAGACAAGCAGGTGGCGGACCCTCAACCAGAAAGGTTACATAGGGCACTTTTAAAATGGTTGCTACCTCATTTACATTCTTCTTTACATTTCCAAAGGTATTTCTTTCATCTGTGGCAATTCTCAAATCATCATGAACCTCCTTTCACTTTTACCAGAACATTTCCCAAATAACTATAAATCTTTCCATGTGACTGCTGAACTTTCTCTCTGAGCACAGCCTGACTCAGACTGTGATGTTGCTGTTCCAGGAAGAGAGCTGAGGATCCCAGCAAGGCCAGTGTGTATTGTATATTAATGAGTCCTCAGTCAAACAAAGCTTCATCATCTGCTCTGAAGCCTATTCACTGCCAGGAACCCCAGAGAGGATCTACTCTGACGGCCTCTAATACTGCACAGCTGCTGCCGGAGACGGATGAGACACACGAGGTGACGTCATGCTGAAGGAAAAGGGCAAAAAACGTTGTTTATTTTGCTGATTCACAATTTTGACTCACATGTGTTGCTTCTCCACGGGTCGTAAAATGTGATCGTCTTCCTGTTCTCATCAATCAAACCAAATCAGTGACTACATGAGTTAGTGAGCGTACATGGGCTGGAATGTAAGGCTACAAATGCAACAATAGAACTTACACAGGACTTGAAGGTCAAAATAAAGACTTAATCAGAGGTAGGTGGAGTAGCTAAAATATTTACTCAAGTAAGAGTAACGTTACTTCAAAATGGTATTACTCCAAGAAATAAGAGTAATGTATTTGTGGAAACAAATAGCTGTAACAATCTGGACGTATACGTGATTTATAATTTGTTAAGTTAATGCAGCCTAATGGGAGGGAATACCAATTTATTATGCACATAATCTGGTATTTTCAAAGTGAAGAGTAATGTTACTTCAATTAGAATATTACTCAAGGAGTAAAATGGTGTCTGGAGATGACTGTTACTCAAGTAAATGTAACTGAACTAAACCAGGACAAATTTGTTTGAAGAGTGGAACTGAATCCAGAAGCAGTTTGTAACGATCGCGTGGGCAGTCGCTGTCTCAAGTAGCTTTGTCTGCACCAGAGTCTCTCTAATGAGGGGGTGTCGCAGGCAGATGACAGAGACGGGGTGAGGGGGAGGACAGAGGGAGGACAGAGGGGGGACAGAGGGAGGACAGAGGGGGGACAGAGGAGAGACAGAGGAGAGACAGAGGTGAGACAGAGGGGTGACAGAGGAGAGACAGAGGAGAGACAGAGGGAGGACAGAGGGGGGACATAGGGAGGACAGAGGAAGGACAGAGGGGGGACAGAGGAGGGACAGAGGGGGGACAGAGGGAGGACAGAGGGGGGACAGAGGAGAGACAGAGGAGAGACAGAGGGGAGACAGAGGGGTGACAGAGGGAGGACAGAGGGGGGACAAAGAGGGGACAGAGGGAGGACAGAGGGAGGACAGAGGGGGGACAGAGGGAGGACAGAGGGGGGACAGAGGAGAGACAGAGGAGAGACAGAGGGGAGACAGAGGGGTGACAGAGGGAGGACAGAAGGGGGACATAGGGGGGACAGAGGAGGGACAGAGGGGGGACAGAGGGGGGACAGAGGGAGGACAGAGGGGGGACAGAGGAGAGACAGAGGAGAGACAGAGGGGAGACAGAGGGGTGACAGAGGAGAGACAAAGGGGGGACAAAGAGGGGACAGAGGGAGGACAGAGGAAGGACAGAGGGGGGACAGAGGACAGACAGAGGGCGGACAGAGGGGAAACAGAGGGGAGACAGAGGGGTGACAGAGGGGACAGAGGAGTGACAGAGAGTGGACAGAGGGGTGACAGAGAGGGGACAGATGGGGGACAGAGGGTGGACAGAGGAAGGACAGAGGAGGGACAGAAGAAGGACAGAGAGGGGACAGAGGAAGGACAGAGGGGGGACAGAGGAAGGACAGAGGAAGGACAGAGGGGGGACAGAAGAAGGACAGAGAGGGGACAGAGGAAGGACAGAGGGGGGACAGAGGAAGGACAGAGGAAGGACAGAGGGGGGACAGAAGAAGGACAGAGAGGGGACAGAGGAAGGACAGAGGAAGGACAGAGGGGGGACAGAAGAAGGACAGAGAGGGGACAGAGGGGGGTGACTTGTCCACAGACACATAGTAGTAGAGTCCCCGCTGGCAGCTTGGCAGAACAATGTGGACTAAAAAGGCGGCGAGGAGTCGACAAAAAGACAGCACTGTGCACAGGGCACAGAGATTTTAAAGTTTAGATATATATTGTGATTTTCCAGATTTTATTTAGATATTTAGGTCAAAAGTTGATATAAACAGTCATTACTACACCAGTGGTAAGTCAGGCAGGTCCATGGAAACACTTATACTTGAATTATGCCAAACAATATAAAGGATAAAGTCTAAAGAATAAAGTCTGGCGGTAACACTTGGATACCAGCCTCCAAGAAGAAGAAGAATTAAAGCCGTGGTAGCAGCGATGATGGCTCTTGCCTCCCGCGCGACCGCCTTCCCGCCCGTCCATGTTTTCTGCTGCATTTTGCGGCATACCAACCGACGCTCAGTAATTCACAGTTGATGATTGCATAGTTTGTGATTGTAGTTGTTTGTCCTGACAAATTGCAAGATCGTGCTGAACGCAGACTTGAGCAGGGACAAAGAGAGAGAGCCTCGGTGACCCGGGACTTTTCATTGATTGTTGTTGTTGTTGTTGTTGTTTTATGGCGGTTGGCATCCAAGTGTTGCATTACCGCCAGACTTTATTCCTCAGACTTTGTCGTAGTCCTCAGACTCTGTCGTCGTAGTCCTCAGACTCTGTCGTAGTCCGTAAAAGTACTCCTTCCATTGCTTTGGTGTTACAAAGCCCATGAGGTCATGATATGTCTTTGTGACCGGCTTTATTCCAGGGAGACTCTTCTTCATCTTCCTCTCCTTCTTTGACGTTCGGTGCTTCCACCGTACAGCTTTATTCTTCAGGCTTCATTCTATAGGCTTTAATATGTCCACTGATGTCGCCTTTGTTGTTGTTGTTGTTGTTGTTGTTGTTTTATGGCGGTTGACATCCGAGTGTTGCATTACCGCCAGACTTTATTCCTTAAACTTTGTCGTAGTCCTAAAAGTTCTTCTTCCAGTGCCTTGACTTCCAGTGCTTTGCGTTGTTGTTGTTGTTGTTGTTGTTGTTTTATGGCGGTTGACATCCGAGTGTTGCATTACCGCCAGACTTTATTCCTTAGACTTTGTCGTAGTCCTAAAAGTTCTTCTTCCAGTGCCTTGACTTCCAGTGCTTTGTCCTCAGACTCTGTCGTAGTCCGTAAAAGTACTCCTTCCATTGCTTTGGTGTTAAAAAGTCTACGCCGTGCGTCTACGAGCTGCCACTCGTAGACGCACGGCTACCAAGCAGCGATTGATGTTCAGGGTTCAAAAATACCCGAGTTGTGGCAGAAAGAATAAAGTCTAAAGAATAAAGTCAAAAGAATTTAAGTCTAAAGAATAAAATTCTAAAGAAGTCTAAAGAATAAAGTCTAAATAATAAAGTCTAAAGAATAATAATTCTAATGCTAAGACTGCGGCATGAGAGGAAACGTCCCATCAAAATAAAAGAGGAAGAGTGAAGGCATTCATTGCGCCTCTGCTGGCCAATTGTGAAAATACACAATATCTGCAATAAACTTTTTTCATGGCGTCTCCAGGAGAATACAAACCATGAGTTTCAAACAAATCAGACAATGTTGACTTTTTCACACAATGGGTAGGGGGCGCTATAGAGTAAATTTGTAAAAAAAAAAAAGTCAAACGTGGCGGTGCCACTTTGATTTGACATGGCTGACTTCCTGTTTATCATAGAGCGATGCTGCCAGGTGCGTTTTACTCATCAAAGGTCAGAGGTCAAAGGTAGCTCTATCAATGTCCCAAGTTTCATGTGCCAAGGCCAAAGATTAAGCGTTTCATGTTTTTTCTTTTTTGAACTTGTCGGCACTGTTGCGACGGGCGTTCTCGCAACCTCCATTTTATTGGAGTTCGGGACGAGCCGATCGCGTCTATGTTCCATGTGTGACATTCATCAATGTTCAAGGGTCAAAAATGCCCGAGTTGTGGCAAAGTTTTACCATGCAAGAACAATAATAAGAATAAAAAGAATAAGAAACCATGGCAAGAACAAAGACTCGTTCCATTCCATGGAATGGCTCGAGCCAATTAATTTATCCTTTTTTCTTCATTAAAAAAACAAAAACAAAACTGATTTATTTTTATCTTTATTATTTTTCCCCTCCATCCCTTGTTGGGAAATTGGAGGTTTTGTCTATAGGAGTTTTTGTTTATAGGAGATCTTCTATTGAGAGTGTTTTTCAAACTTCCTATAAGTGATCTGTTCTTTTCCTCTGCATCTACCTCTGTATCTACCTGCGTTGCAACAATGACATTTCCTCATGTGGGACAATAAAGGAATATCTTATCTTATCTTAATTATGAGCCCTTCCTTTTATAAAGGAACAACCCAAACGTTTTTCTTCAAACATTATGACCTGATTTTTGGTGACCCAAATAAAATATTTTATGCAATTAGCCTGGCTGTTGGGTTACAATCTTGATACGGATCAAGTTCAAGATGATCTGTACCTGAAATAGCTTCTGCTACCATCCATCTGCACTGCAGATATTAGTTGGTTTTCTTAAAAAATAATTTGAAATAATTGTGTGCTTTTGTATCCACTTGTTATTATTGGAACAGATAGTTTCTTGGAGGGCGGAGAGAGCACAGATGATGGTTCATATTAAGGAGGTCAAAATGATGCTAAAGATAAACATTCTAACCTAGTTTCTGTCTTTTATTCACATAATGAGGCAATGAAAGTATAGTCTGTTAGGTCCATAAAAAGTGTGTATTTCCATCTCATCATATCCTGTGAGGCCTACAATATATTTTACACCTGATAAAATATAATGTGGGTTAATATAATTTGGGTTCATGTGTTTTGTTTTGTTTTTGTTTTCCCAAAGGAAAGGACTGCAATTGGCGAAAGCATTAATCTAATCTTGAGCATAATAAGATGTACAATGTGTATGTTTCTTCATGGGACTATAGGCTCCTAGTCTGTTGAACGTGTGCAAATGCTGCGCGTACGTCATCTGGTGGACAATTAAGGTAATGCGTGTATGGTAAAGATTAAATACGTTTGACGTCTACTTGAGACTTACATTGAAGCCTAAAAAAAAAATGTTGGGCAACTGAAGGCTGCTTCCTCCGAGAACTAATGTGCAATGTTTATTTCAGTAACTTGTGTAATATATTCAGCCAAACAATGACTTACACAGCCATCCTGAAATAGTACTTACTGTGTACATAACATGGGTCTGTGGTTTTATGGATCTTTAGGAACAGTGACTCTTTTCATAGGCCTAATACTTTTACAAAATAAAAGCACACGTTTTACACCTCAGCCTAGTAGTCCATAAAGCAACCATCCATCCATCCATCCATCCATCTTCTGCCGCTTTATCCTGGGCCGGGTCGCGGGGGCAACAGTCTGAGCAGGGACTCCCAGACTTCCTTCTCCCCAGACACTTCCTCTAACTCCTCCGGGGGGATCCCGAGGCGTTCCCAGGCCAGCCGAGAGACATAGTCTCTCCAGCGTGTCCTGGGTCTTCCTCGGGGCCTCTTCCCGGTGGGACATGCCTGAAACACCTCCCGAGGGAGGCGCCCAGGAGGCATCCGGAACAGATGCCCGAGCCACCTCAGCTGGCTCCTCTCAACGTGGAGGAGCAGCGGCTCTACTCGGAGCTCCCCCCGTGTGGCCGAGCTCCTCACCTTATCTCTAAGGGAGTGCCCAGCCACACGGCGGAGGAAACTCATTTCGACCGCTTGTATCCGCGATCTTCTTCTTTCGGTCACTACCCAAAGCTCATGACCATAGGTGAGGGTAGGAACGTAGACCGACTGGTAAATAGAGAGCTTTGCCTTTCGGCTCAGCTCCCTCTTCACCACAACAGTCCGATGCAGCGACTGCATCACTGCAGCCGCTGCACCGATCCGCCTGTCGATCTCACGCTCCATCCTTCCCTCACTCGTGAACAAGACCCCGAGATACTTGAACTCCTCCACTTGGGGCAAGGACACCCCACCCACCTGGAAAGGGCAAGCCACCTTTTTCCGGTCGAGAACCATGGCCTCGGATTTGGAGGTGCTGATTCTCATCCCAGCCGCTTCACACTCGGCTGCAAACCGTCCCAGTGCATGTTGCAGGTCCGGGTTTGATGGAGCCATCAGGACAACATCGTCTGCAAACAGCAGATACGAGATCCTGTGGTCCCCAAACCGGACACCCTCCGACCCCTGACTGCGCCTAGAAATTCTGTCCATAAAAATTATGAACAGAACCGGTGACAAAGGGCAGCCCTGGCGGAGTCCAACATGCACTGGGAACAGGTCTGACTTACTGCCGGCAATGCGAACACAGCTCCTGCTCCGGTCATACAGGGACCGGACAGCCCTGAGCAAAGGGCCCCGGACCCCGTACTCCCGGAGCACCCCCCAAAGGACACCCCGAGGGACAGGGTCGAAAGCCTTCTCCAGATCCACAAAGCACATGTGGACTGGTTGGGCAAACTCCCATGAACCCTCGAGCACCCGATGGAGGGTATAGAGCTGGTCCAGTGTTCCACGACCGGGACGAAAACCACTCTGCTCCTCCTGAACCCGAGGTTCGACTATCGGTCGGATTCTCCTCTCCAGTACCTTGGAATAGACCTTACCTGGGAGGCTGAGGAGTGTGAGCCCTCTGTAGTTGGAACACACCCTCCGGTCCCCCTTCTTGAACAGAGGGACCACCACCCCGGTCTGCCAGTCCAGAGGCACGGTCCCCGAACGCCACGCGATGTTGCAGAGACGTGCCAACCAAGACAGTCCTACAACATCCAGATACTTTAGGTACTCAGGGCGGATCTCATCCACCTCCGGAGCCCTGCCACCGAGGAGTTTGCGAACAACCTCAGTGACTTCAGCTTGGGTGATGGATGAGCCAGCCTCCGAGTCCCTGGTCTCTACTTCCTCTTCGGAAGACGTGACTGAGGGATTAAGGAGATCCTCAAAGTATTCCTTCCACCGTCCGACGACATCCCCAGTCGAGGTCAGCAGGCCTCCACCCGCACCGTAAACGGTGTTGGTGAGACACTGCTTCCCCCTCCTGAGGCGCCGGACGATTTGCCAGAATTTCTTTGGTGCCGACCGATAGTCCTCCTCCATGGCCTCCCCGAACTCCTCCCAGGCCCGGGTTTTTGCCTCTGCGACAGCACGAACCGCGGCTCGCTTGGCCTGCCGATACCCGTCGATGACCTCCAGAGACCTACAAGCCAGAGTGGCCTGATAGGCCTCCTTCTTCAGTCTGACGGCATCCCTTACTTCCGGTGTCCACCACCGGGTTCGGGGGTTGCCGCCACGACAGGCACCGGAGACCTTGCGACCACAGCTCCGAGCAGCCGCATCAACAATGGAGGCGGAGAACATGGTCCACTCGGACTCAATGTCCCCAGCCTCCCCCGGGACATGGGAGAAGCTCTCCCGGAGGTGCGAGTTGAATACCCTACTGACAGAGGGCTCCACTAGACGTTCCCAACAGACCCTCACAATGCGCTTGGGTCTGCCAAGTCTGTCCGGCTTCCTCCTCCGCCAGCGGATCCAACTCACCACCAGGTGGTGATCGGTTGACAACTCTGCCCCTCTCTTCACCCGAGTGTCCAAGACACGCGGCCGGAGGTCAGATGACACGACAACAAAGTCGATCATTGACCTCCGGCCTAGGGTGTCCTGGTGCCATGTGCACTGATGAACACCCTTGTGCTTGAACATGGTGTTCGTTATGGACAATCCGTGGCTAGCACAGAAGTCCAATAACTGAACACCGCTCGGGTTCAGATCGGGGAAGCCGTTCTTCCCGATCACCCCTCTCCAGGTGTCACTGTCATTGCCCACGTGGGCGTTGAAGTCCCCCAGTAGAACAACGGAGTCCCCGGTCGGTGCACTGTCCAGTACCCCTCCCAAGGACTCCAAGAAGGCCGGGTACTCTGCACTGCTGTTCGGCCCGTAGGCCGCCACAACAGTGAGAGACCTGTCCCCCACCCGAAGGCGGAGGGACGCAACCCTCTCGTTCACCGGGGTAAACTCCAACACGTGGCGGCTGAGCTGAGGGGCTATCAGCAAGCCCACACCAGCCCGCCGCCTCTCCCCGCGGGCAACACCAGAGAAGTGGAGCGTCCAGCCCCTCTCGAGGAGATATAGATCCATAAAGCAACCATCAGAGTATATTTTTTAAACTTCTCAGAGTAGTTTTCGGACTCCTACTTGGATAATATTTTGTTTAAAGTACTAGACAATCATAACTCTTCCCACTGTGAGTGAGTCAAGTGACAAACGATACATGATCTGAACATGTGTCTCTTGCACCGCTAGTTTTGGATTTTTCCTGAACTATCCATTGAGAGTCCTTGAAGTATCCTTTGAAATTTCCCCAATGTAGCTTTTTAGACTATTTAAAGTCTGTACTCTTCTGCCCACCCCTGCTCACGACCCTCGCGTTCATAGAGGCTTAACTTTGAAAGGTCATCTCCGGAAGCCAGAGTTACAGCTGCAGCTTGACGCTCAGAGCCCGTGCGCGAGGAGGACGCACTGTCCCGCAGGCGCAGCTCCGGTACTCTTAAACTCGCGTGTTCAATTCTCCTGTCCCGCTCTTTGTTGTCCTCTCTGAGACTCACCGGAGGGACAATCTTTGCAGAGGACGATGTCCGCGGACGAGACGTACGTGTTCCGCCCGTTCAAGCTGATCGCGCTGCTGTGCGTGTTCCTGGCGCTGTGTCTGGACGTGGTGGCGCTGCTCAGTCCCGCCTGGGTCACCGCGGAGCACTTCTCCTTGTCCCTGTGGGAGTCCTGTTCCCTGTCCGCGGCGCGCACGGGACAAGAGCCCGAGTGGAGCTGCTTCTCCACGCTCACATCTGGTAGGGAACGATGTCAATCACCTGCTCTGTCATGGTGTCGAAGTGTTTTTAGTAAGTTTGAGTCTGAGAAAGGGTGTTTTGTCTTCAGTATTTCTTGTTTATGCATGTATTATTTATGATTAACTCAACTAAATGCTCATTGCAACTTTGAGCCGTATAAACAAATATATTTTCAGCAGTAATACATCTTGCATACCATCTAAAGGTCTGTTTATTAAAAGTGAATACAATCTGAGCCCTGTCCAGCTGCAGGAAACGGTCCCCTGGCATTCCTCAGTGTCCATGTTTCATACCAGAGCTATGACGTGCTGCTGTCAGGATACTGCACTTTGGGATGTTTGGAAAGGGTTTGACTTAACTATAGTCAATAAAGTTACATTAGTGGCTTATGTGTGCATTTTAGTGCATGCACCAGGGCAATATCTTTAACAACCACTTGTTTCTAGGCAGGGTGTCTTTTGCTTCAACCCCTTCTCTCTTTCCCATTGAGGGCAGAATCGGCTTGAAATGCACAGATTTCAAATACCTTTGCTCTCTTTCATGCATGCTGTTGTTTGCCATCTTAATCCCTACTCATGTAAGAAAAAGGTAAACCAAAATGGCAAAAGAGAAGCAAAATATTGGGACAAAAACATGCAGGTGCGGTTGAGCGTGGTATAATATTTTGGAATGTGTTTTGTTTAAAGGGGTTGGGTTAGTCTTTAAGGGTGCACTGGCCTCATTAGGCTAGAGTAGAGGGGTATGGTGGGGTCAAAGCAAACTTTCTATGTACATAAATCTTTCCCAGGATTCTTCTCTTTCAGTTTATTTTTGTAGTGAAGTAATCTGACACTTGGACCATCACCAAGTGTGTGAAACTGTAGCTGCAGGCCTTACTATAATATAGTTGTACATAATTAGTTAGATGTGGGTTTCTTGAGTGGACTTTAGGGGTCCATCTGGTGTTGGCAGTCAGTGCC
This sequence comes from Eucyclogobius newberryi, assembly GCF_026437365.1. Taxonomy (NCBI): domain Eukaryota; kingdom Metazoa; phylum Chordata; class Actinopteri; order Gobiiformes; family Gobiidae; genus Eucyclogobius; species Eucyclogobius newberryi. The sequence continues at coordinate 15,922,726 of NW_027315779.1, forward strand.
TCTTCTTGTCCTAAAGACAAATGAAACAAAAGTTCAGGGGACAATGGTGGAGCTTCATCATGGAGCTGAGCCTTTTGAGGTCAGAATGTTTGTGAAGAATCAAAGAGGATCTGGACAAAGGGAGAGAAAAGGACAAGACACTTGCAAAAGTTGTTTGCAACTTACATATGCTGGTTGTATATAAGACTTACTCATATTTCATAAAACCATTTGTATAAGATAAGATAAGATATTCCTTTATTGTCCCACATGGGGAAATTTCATAAATGGACATAAGTGTCTAAAACACCTAATTTCATGTAGTAAATGTTAATGCTTTAAATTAACCATTCCCAAATCAATACACAAATCACTGCCCACAAACGGGCCACGATTGGCTGGGATAAAATCAAAAGTGAACAGCGTACAGACATAGGCATATGTATGAGAAATACCTCAATTTGGTTACAAGTAGAATTGCATTGCACAAAAGGTAGTGAATAGATCAATGGATGATTCTTTCAATGACATGTTGATAATTTTTCAGTTTTTAGTCATCTAAGCACTGAAATCTCCTCTCTCCACGACAGAAGAGCTCTACTTAAACATATTCAAACCTGTTTGTCAGTGTTGTTCTGTCTGGGTTTCTTTGTGTGGTGTTTGTCAGCACAGCATTTCATTTCAGCAGCAGAGGTGAATCAGTCTTTTGTTGGGACGATGCTGCTTTTGCCCCTCTCTAACCTGTCTCTGTCCTCTAGACTGGCAGATTGCCACACTGGTGCTCCTCGTGGCTGGGGCAGCTGCGACTCTGGTGGCATTTTTGGTGGCCCTCATCTCGCTTTGCCATGGGACACACAGACGATACTATCGGCCTGTGGCTGTGTTCCTCTTCACTGCAGGTATAAACCCTCTGCCATGTAAGACATTTGATCTGATTTCTTTGTTAACCAGGTGACCTTAGCTTAGTAACAAAAGTTTGCACCTTGCACTGTTTCTATTATAAAATGTTGATACAAGGTTGTTGTTTTTTTGAGTGATTATATTACAGTAAATGTACTGTTATATTGCTACTATTGGGGGGTGTTACTGTACTCAATTATTTTTGACAATATATCGTGGGAGAATATTTTACATTTTCAGAATTATGAAGTCATATACACTTGGATAAACTTTTTTCTCATCCGGACTCATCTGGAGTAATTTCACAATAATATCACAATAAGCTCCTGTGATACAAACGATAGGCAGCGTAGTTCAAGTTCTCTTTTGGGCCGATCCCTTTCACAGTTCATTCAGCAACCACAACAATTTCCAGAGGGAGTTTTTCCAGCACACATTATGTTTCTGAATGAGGCACATTGGTTGAGCTCACATTTTCTGTGGTAAAGAAACTGGAAAGTAGTTGGCGCATGAGCCAAGAAAAAGCAAACCTCTAATCTGCAGACTTTAGATGTTAGTGAAGTCACTGAGACAGCAAAACTTCATGATACATTATGTTTTGCTTGACTTGCTTGAATATCACAAGGAAACTGTAAAAATATGACACTGTTTGGCTTCAGTCATTCTAAGCTTCTTCAGAATCAGCAGATCCCTCTTTTGCCCGTTTTTATGCACATTTACATTTAGCATGAAGCGCTTGTTTATGCAATTACAGCTGTATTCTTAACTTTGACAATCTCTTTTGTAGCATTTCCAACTCATACACTCTCTAAAATACTGTCTAAATATTGACAAATATCCCAAATTTCCAATTGAAAACATTTTACAAAACTCACTATTACCTAACTAAGTAATTCTCCATTACATTGACGGTTATTTTGAAAGTACAGCCATGGTCTTATTTTATGTCTAAAACAGAGTCACAAAGGCATTAGTGTTAGTGCTCGCTGTGGGTGCTGTGTTATTCTTTCCGGTGTGTAATTCCTTGGAGAGAAACGGCCTCTCTATGGACCACAGTCTGAGGCGGCAGCAGTAGAAAGTGGAACTGTGTTAGAAGTAAAATGCTTAGGGGCTTTTACTGCGTGAGATTTATTTTTTGTCCCGAAATCTGACCTGAACAGTTTTTTGTGCACAACAGCACTGCCACATTCCTGGGCTTCCACTAGTAAGTGTCTTTAGGAAGGAAAGGTGGGGCACTTTTCCGGAAAGTCTCTCAAAGAAAATGTACAGGACATTATATATGACGTCATGAACAGAATTACTGCAGGGACCACTGACTGGACAGAGGAAACGTCTCACTTCTGTTAACTAAGGAACAAGAATAATCCCAATTGTTCAATGTAATTACTAATGAAGGCACAAGGCTGGAAAAAAACACAAGAATTTAAGACATTTTGAAATCCATCTTGGGAATGTTTGCTCATTTACACCAATTATAGAATTACATATAAGAAACAAGTAAGATGAGAGACCTAGAAGCTTTGTAATCTTTTAATAATATGTTTTTATTGCTCTGTTCCAGTGGTGCTCCAGGCCTGTGCTCTGGTGCTGTACCCCATCAAATTCATCGATGGCACAGTTCTTCAGACGTACCATGAGTTCAACTGGGGCTACGGTCTGGGCTGGGGAGCCACCATCTTCATGTTGGGTGGGGGAATCCTCTTCTGCCTTCGCACCGACATCTACGAAGACACCATGTACTGAGTCTGTTCAGATGCATCTAACAAAGGGTGTGCTTGATTTCCTCACTCTGCGCTCCCTGCAGTCAACATGCAAGCGCACACCCATCACGCTGTCCTATTTTTACACAGGGTAGAGGGTCTAATTTAGGACAGGCCTGTGCGGACTTCTACCCCTTCCACGCAGTGAATTCTGGGTAGGCGCAGGGCACTGAAGCTGGACGTTTCATCTTTGAATTTACCGAAATCTCAATTTTTTTAGAGAGACACATATACGTTAATATCAGACTGAATGATGCCAATATTTTTATGTTTTTTGTTGAAAAATCGTGTTATTATATGTATTTATAGCTTTATTTTTCTTCTTATAGAAAAGTTGTTATCTCCTGTTATATTATCTAAAGCTTCTGCTCTTGTAAAAATGCATAATGTACAATAATGTAGGAGCAGTTATTGTATGTGCTAATATGGAGAATGTAAATGTGTACAGACTATTTCTACATAGAGAAATTAAACTTGAGTAGTTTTGAGTAGTTGTGATATTATTATAGCTATACCCTATAGCTATGCCCAGACACATGTTTATGTGTTGACCTTTGACCTCAGAAAAGTAAGAGTGACCGTCACCCAGAGGTGCGCTGAGATCGACGAGGTTAAACGTGTTTGAAGGTTGGCTCTCTGCTGTGCCACTGGCAGAAGGGCGTCGACACCTAGGCTAAAGTTACACATCAGTTTAGAGAATATGATAAGATAGCCTTTATTTGTCCACACAAGGGGGACATTTTGGACAGTGCACAGTCCTTGTACTGTACGGTCATATTATTAGTCATTGATCCATCGTATTATTTCTTGGGCTGGCTGACTCTCAGTCTCTCTCTCTCTCTGTGCATGACATGACAATACATCATAATTATTGCATTTATTGCAAACACTTATTCCATTATAATGAATATAAAGAAACAAGCTGACATTGAATTTCTAATCTGTTATGTATAAGAGTCAGAAGAATATTTGTGGATTAGGAAAAACTATACTTTGATCATTTAAAAAAATATCTACTGAAGGAAATCTCCGTGAAATCAGAAGTAGAAAAGACACTCCCATTTGTTAATGGCAGCCTGCTTCAGTTACGCCATCTAGTGTTCAGATAATGTACACGCACATTTCACAAAGGAGAATTCAAGCTGAAACAATAAATATAGCAAAATGTACTTTCATACAGCTGTGACAAATAATACCGGTATGATGATGGATTTTCTGTGGCTGGAAAAGCATCACTGCGTGCTGCCCGGTGGTGGAGTGGTTAGACAGCACACATGCCAGGCTCCATGTGCAGCAGTGTTGTGAGTTTGAATCCCGGCCCTGACAGTTTACTGCATGTCCTCCCTTCTCTCTCATCCCCATTTCATACTAAGCTGTTCTGGCTATTAAAGCCTACAGGCCAAAAAATAAATAAAAAAGAAGGAAGGAAAAGCAACAATGGAAGATAAGTTGAATAAATAAATAATGCATTTAGTGATTACAATCATGAATTGTATCATTGATAATAATAATAATAATAAAAGGATGCACATATCCTTGAATCATGTCAAAATCACCAATCCGTATAAAATGTCGTACATCCAAAATAATAAAGACAATTATGGATCCTTAGCACCACTGACAATAAGGCATTGGTTTCCACAGTCACACAGCTGAAAACCACTGGTCAAGCTGAATATTTGAGGTTTCTACTTCCTCTGTTGACAATAGTGAAGGTTTACACAACACACCATAAATATACTAAAGTCACGGTGTCTTGGTTGTGCTGCTGCTGGTGAGTGTGCTGCTGCCCTGGTGCAGTAACTGTCCAGGCCCTGCGCTCTGTTCAATGCAGGGACAGATTCCAGTTACTGAACCTGGGGGACAGAGCGAGGCGTGGAGGTCTCCTGGGAATCCCAAGGCTGAAAACTGAATGATTATGCACAAAAATGAATCAACCCAAACCTTACATTGTTTGGAGAGTCAACCGTATCCTCAGCCCATCTGCGTTTGGAAGAAAGAGCCAAATAGACAGGACACTAACTCCCTGGCTATACATTAGCCTCCCACCAAACCTCTATCAGGCCCTAGCTCCACCTAAATTACACATTAACCTGTGTGAAGTCACCTCTGCCATGACTGTCCTGGGCCACTCTTAGTCCAAGATAGAGAAGAGCCAAACTAAGAATGGTTACTCTTCGACTTATTTACCCAAAGTTAAAAAGTAAGCGTGAGATTCTTGTTGTTGTAATCCCTCATTCATCTTTTTTCTACCATGGGTTTCTTGTTTTATGCAGTAAAATGTTGAATATTTTTGTGATTTCATTATTTTATTGGCTTTTACTTTTCCCACAAAACTATCTTAATTGTTTTTGTTTGCTACAAATATATATATATATATTTTTTTATATTAAATGTAATAAGGATTACCCTTTGCCTTCATATATGTCTAGAAACTGAGAGAAAGGGAAAGCCATGCACCCGGAATGTGAGGCTCAAATGTGGTGATCTCTGTGGGAATCAGGCAGATGCTCAGACTCGTTGACCTTGAGTGTTGAAGTTTTTATCGAATAACCTCGATATCAGCGCAGAGCCACATGGACATTTTCTCAAAAACCCAACAAACATTTCACCCCTTTTTTTTGTATTATAGAAAAACAAACGGAACAAAACCAGAGAATGAAAAGATAAAACAACAAAGAAATAGAGGAGTAGCCCAAAGTATAAACCAGAAAATAAAAAGGTCAAACAGGCATATGTCCCCCACCACACACAATTTTCAATATAAAACCATATAATATTTAAAATATACAACACCACCAAAGAAGAAAGAGTGGGTTTTATAGTTTTACAATCTGGAAAATGAATAGAAATAAAAAGTGTTGAGAAAGGTATTGTTTCATTGTTTATACTGTATTTCACAAAGATTTTTAAGAATATTTTTATTTAAAGCAAAATTCAAACATTATAATATGTTCTTCACAATAAATAGTGATTACACTCTCACAGCACTGTAGCAGTCTCCATAAAATCATATTTGTATTTTGAATAAATAATGATGCTGTTGAGGCTTTCTTTAAGTACAGTTAGATGCTAAACACACAAAAATGGCAATAACTGAGGCATTTGTTCAAGAATAAAAGTGAGAACTCAATACAACTAAAAAAACAATTATGAATAAACTGCAATCCATATTGTGTAAACGTGCAATTAAACCATAACATACAGTACCGGTATACAAAGAAAATCTGGCAAGTCTGGCCTAAAATGTAATAATATATTCGGCATAAAACAGTGTCCCGTGTCATCTTCACATTCAAATGCTGTGAACCACTGGTGCGTCTCCCGCTGATGTCAAACACCTCCTTTTTCTTCTCTTGCTTCAGTCGTCTCCTAAAATTCAACCGCATTTTCCTCAGTCTTACAGTGTTACTCTGTTGTTTTATCAGAGATGTGTTCTGTGTAACTTACAGTCTGACCACAGCCCACACTCACAAAAGTAGCACTAGGCCTGTGATGATGGTGACAGTAATGTACTTGTACTGAGGTAACGTGTTCCGGCTTGGTACAGATTCTACGCTCTGTTTCTCTAGAGTGAAAATGTGAACCAAAAAAAGAGTTCTTAGACACAGCACACCTACTGAGGGGATTCACAATCTGCTTGTTTCCATGAATATGTTTTCCTAGAATTTTCCACAATATGACTTTACTTATCTCCATGAAAACAAGCAGGTGGCAGCACCGCACCAGCATCTCGCTCACAGTCAGAATGCATGTTTTTCAAGATATTTTATTCTAACAATAACAACATATGTAATTGAAAATACGCACAACATATATGCTGTTGTGTATATATGTAGGACATTTCAAATAGGTGTCTGACACATATTTTATTTATATAATAGGCAATATTCATTAAGCAGACAGAGCAAACAGAGCAAAACATTTAATTATATGTGAAGCTTAGATATACATATCCTGTTGTCTCTAAAGATGAGAGCTGGTAAGACTGTTGTAAACTGAACTGAAACACCCTGCTAACAGTGTATTGCTTGAGTAACATCATTGTTATATACCGCTGCTCTGCACAACAGCAGCGTCTGTACCTGGGTAGCACACAGGTGGACTCCAGTCACTCCACACACCGCTGTTGGCACAACGGTTATTCAACATGGATCGAACTCTCAGACAACATGTCTCATTATCTGGAAGAGCCAACACAACTGCTGTTTCTGTGTGATTTGATGTGATCTGTAGCAAAAAAACAAACACAAAACAATCTGACCACAGCCCACACACAAACAAGTAGCACCTTTCTTGTGATGATGGTGACAGTATAAGTACTTGTACTCAGGTAACATGTGGACTTGGTTGCTGATGCTACTCTACGTTAAGTTTGAATTTAAAATATCTCTCTTTGCGTGACATCAATGACCTACATCTAAATGATTGTTCAACACTTGGAATACGATTTTAATTGGGCCAATTAAATAATACATGTCAGACCTTGCCCAAGAACTCATGAAGAAACGTGTGTATACGCAACACACTGCAATTTTACGAGGATATTTAATCGGGAACTATACATTTAACTGGTTATCTATTTTTAGTCTGTACGTCTGCAAGTGAAATGACTCAATAGTGACTCAATAATGATTTATTTTTGTCTTAGCTGAAAATGCATTTCTCCATGTCAAGGTATTTCAAATAACATTTTGAATATTATTAGAAAAACCTTGCCATGGAGAAAAGTGTCTAGCTTCTAATAATAATAATTCAACTTTTTTAAAAGATGATACAAATATTGATAACTGCTGCATCAGTACAATCTTTTGGTAACTTTGTGTTTACTTGAAATGGATGATCTAAATAGATTATATAAGAGTATGTACCAGAGTGTGTTTTCGGTCCGGGCCTTCTCTCCTGGCTTGGACCTGCCATTGGAGACAGTGTTGGGGTATCCTCACGTCAGGACGGTTCCAGAGAGCTCTCACCTGCCTGTCTGCACCCGCCTCCACACATACCTCTCCAGGTGCTTTAGGCTTTACTGAAACACAATGAGCTATGATTTATAGAGCCCTGGGATAAGCCGCAGACAGTGCCACGCTGTTAGGTACCAATGTTCTGGATCTGCAGCGTGGAGTAAACGGCTCTGATTGGGTGGTCTGAAGAGGCGTTCACACACAGGTTAAAATCTGAGAACATGGGTAAAACTGTTCCGGAGAAATTGCAGCCACTCCTAAAGCCTTCAGAAATAATGTAGCGTGGACACTCTTTTGCATGTGTCAGTTCTCTGTGCCTACAAAAGAAACAACACAAATATAAGATGACTGCACACTGCATTTAGCCAGACATGTTGCAACTTGAAAAAAAATCCATAACCCCTCACAAATTTGATTTGTTACCTTTGTTACCGTTTAAGTGTTAATAACATGATGAATAACTGATGACTAACCACCCGCATGATGTCACGTTTACTCATGTGAAACACCCCAGTAATTTTCCTCCTACTCATAACATGATAAAGAATAGATAAGAGATAAGATATAAGCCTTTATTTGTTCACACAATGGGGAAATTCCGGGGTACCGCTACGGTACAGAAGTAAAACAAAAGATTACTTATAGAAAGCTTTAAAAAAAAACAAAAAAACACTCTTAATAGAAAACCTCTTATAAACAAAACTCTTATAGACAAAACCTCTTATATATAAGTATAAATATAATGTTTGAAACTTCAGAGCACATACCAGTAATACAGAGCCACTTGTGCCTTTGCTGGCATCTTTGAGCTTTTCTTCCAGCTGCAAACCAGGTGTTCCATGTTATAGTAAACACACGTAAGGTTCTGGATGCCATCATTGCCTGAAGGAAATAGAGAAGAACTGATGATATCATTTCTGGACTGTGGTAAATGTAAAATCTATGGTGATCATAAACCAATTCAATTCAATTTGTTTTCATAAAGCCAGAAATCAGCACTTGCCTTGATGCAACTGTACCAACCTGCCATGTGTGGTTTTTGAACCACCTCAATGTAGTTTTTGCTTTTTGCTGTGCGGCCCTCCGCACACGGTCCAGAGATGAGAGTGTAAACACGAACTTGCACCTTTTGTGCCAGGTCAAACTGAGCCCTGAATGAAGTCTGGGTGGTCCTGATACTCTAGAGGAAGCACAGCATTACATAGATGGACACACCAGTGTTTAGCTGTGATTGTACTGAATGGTCACTCACGGTCCAGCTGTGGCTGTAGCTGTCATAGTAGTGCAGCTCATACATCACTAAGCACTGACCCTGCTTCTTCATCCGGACCAGGTCCTGAAGGGAGCTCCAGCGGACCTCCAGGTTTCCCAAGTGCCCCAGGTCTGTTATGGTCAGGTTCTCAGGAGGGGCCACTGAGGAAAAGGACAATAAATCATATACCATCAAGTATTTCCACAATTCACTTTAGGCATATCCATGGGTTTCAGAGTGATAAAAATAAGACCGTTGCCATAGTAATTGATAATTAAAATTGTCCTGAAAATGACACGAGCAGGAAACTGAAACCCAGCAGAAATCAAACGCACATATCAGACCAACCTGTGCAGTGGACGAAATTCAAAATAATTAAAAGAAGTAGCAGCGCGAGACAAGATTTCACCGCCATCAAGACGCAAATAAGTCCAATAAATGTAACACAAGAATATGCAGAGTGAACAATTCATTCAAATTGTTATAATGTGGGGGGAAAAGGCTTATTTTCCGAAACGCAGTCCATGAAGCAGTGAGGCACGCGTGGTGAGTGAAGGCTTTTATTGGACCCGTTTCAGGGAGTGTCTTTCATTGGAACTGGAGTGCATTGGAATTATGGAAACGCATCTGCGGGTGGGCCCTCGGATTTTGTCTTCATTTGTTCCGTCAACCATATGATAAAAGGAAACTATCAAGCAAGATTGTGCCGTGAAGCTGGGGGGGCAAATCATTTCACTGGTATTTAAACAGGAACCATTGGTTACAAGAAAAGAGCACTGCAAAGAATCAACTTTATTTCATTTTTCCCATGTTTACTCTTAAGAAAGTCATTTTTTACACATGATATGTACAACAGTTTCAACTTGAGCAGGGCCCTTGCATGCATCCAGTTTGAAATACAAAAATGTCTTGGCAGTTTTGCATAAAGACGTGCCTAACTGTACAAAGATCTCCAGGCAGTTGTCACATGGCCTCAAAGATGAATGGCAATCAAAGGTGTGTCAGGAAAATAATAAATACAGTATAATTTGTTATTACAATTCAATGTATGACTCCATTTACAAGCACGCATAACTGTAAAATGTGTGTAATAGGATACTGAGTTCCACCCTGGACAGGATAAGGACAAGCCCGTATTAAAAAAAGAAAAGAAAAAAGGTAAACACAGAAAAAGTGCAGGGAAGTTTAGAGGACTGCATTGCTCAATTGACATTCAAATCAAACAATACACTGATCGTTTAACATTGCTAACAAACAAATTCAGATAAAACATGTGAGGGAATCCCAAAAAAGGAATGTTCTCCAGCTTGAAATTCATATACAAATCAACACGCACAATTATTTTATCCTAATATTACATTTTCTAAAGGTGAAGGTGTGGTGTGTTTTACGGTCTGTAGGTTACAATAAGGCAGCATTATTCCATCACATTGGAAGCCCAGTTTCTGGCACTATTTTCTTCAGTGTCACAAATTCTGTCATAATCAACAACAATATAGAATAGACTAAGTCATAGAAGCAAATGACAAATAATGCCACAAAAATCAAATCAAGCATCTTTAAGGCACAGTGCATCACAGTCAGATGTTTGGATCAGCAGTTGTAGCTACAGATACTCAAAAGTATTCAGAAAAAAACAACACAGAGGATAGTACTGTTAGTGAGAACTAAACTGAAAAGTTTATGTTCAAATTGTGACCACAGCCACTGATATTGGTAGTGATAACACAATTGACAACACGCATTCAATTTTCAATTTAATGCATGGCCAAAAGCGGCATAACTACAATTGAAAATGTAGTTTTCAAAGGAATTTTATGTAATTTCAATGTATTCCAAAATGTATTTTTTAATGTACACCGTAAAATTCATAGATATAAAACAAATTAACAAATAGATGAAAAAAAGAACATTCCCTGATTTAACTGTATCAGAAACAATCTACAGCATGGATCATGTCACTACAGTACAAGGTAAACCAGAGCAGTGTATGACCTTCTGTGCTATAAAAAATAATCTGAATGTTCAAAATTGAAGTTAAATGAGCACTGCAATAGTTTGGCCTCAGCTGTGCACATTGATCACAGTGATCAAATGCCATCCCCTCTGTGATAGATACAGGTTTGTACAGTACAGGACAAATAAATAATAGCAAGAGTCAAACCATATCTAATACAGTCCATGTTTGGCATTAGATTATTCTGAAACTGAAACTGTGAAAAATGTTGTGGTTTTTTTAGATGAAAAGTGTAAAAAACAAACAACCAGCAGAATCTTGTCAGTCCTTTCAGTTAGCGTTTGTGCCTCATGTCTTCACCACAGTGCAGTTCTGGCACTTGCAGGCTCAATAATCATTGAGCATTTTACAGGGATATACAGGTCTCATGTTACATTTCTCCCGTCAAAACAACCCTTTTCTGTGCACTTAAGAATTCCACACACACAAGCACACACAGATATGGCAAGTCCTAAAGCGGGACAGGGTACAGGAGAAAGTGTGTGCAGGACATGGACCTCGCTGACGTCATTTCAGAGACAGAGGAGAGTCGGATGTACTGAATCTGTCAGAAATAGTCTGCACGTCCGCACACCTCTGGGTCCTCACCAAAGGGCTCCCTGGACCCTCTCTATTGGGACAGGTGCTGTTAGGGCTTGGTCTAACTACAGCCATTCACTCAGTGTCATATAGCTGCCAGTCCGCTCCTTAGGGTGGGCAGATCCAATAAGGCCTGGACCGTAATCCCCACATTCACCATGCCACGTTCCTCCAGGATGTGATGGGGCAGGCACAGCTTGTCCTACACACCAAACCAGCAAATTTGTTTATTTTCAGGATAAAAATATGAAGAGACAATGTATTTTTATATTCCTATTGACAGTACTCAAACAATACAGACTTTCTTGAATTGTTGTGTTTTGTCAGGATTTTGTAGGATTAGCATGTGATTCAACTGTCAAAAATGATTGCTATATTTTCCGGACTATAAGTCGCACCTTTTTTCATAGTTTTGGCCGGAGTGCGACTTATACTTATATTTATACTTATATACTTCTACTCCAGAGCAACTTATATGTGATAGTATTTGTTATTTTCACACTTGCAACCGCATTTCATACTTACTTATGTTTTTTTCTTCTCTATTATGCATTTTTTGGCTGGTGCGACTTCTAGTCCGGAAAATACAGTAATACTACTAACAGACTATTGTATTCCCTGTCCTGTAATACTTCCAGATTACAAAGCAACAAACCCAGCCCCATTTTTATCTATAAGAATTTCCATTAGATATTGTTTTGACATTTTGTGCCGCTTACCTGTGGGACACCCAATTTTTTACAGGCATCCAGAAAGTTTTCCACATTCCTCCGGCACTTTGCCATACTGAGCTTTGGCTGAAAATGAAATCACAAATCCCGCCATAAGCATAGTGCAAAGGGTAAACAAAGACTACTGTAAATCACATTTACCACAGCAGGTGAGGGTACGTGAATGCTGACGACACAGCGAGGGCTGATGTGATTGGCCAAATGACAGAGAACGACCCCATCCATAAGAGCGGCACCCACATCATCAGGGAGGAGCACCTTCAGACGGCACTCAATGTTCTGGGAGCACAAAGAGAGCCAGTGATTTCTACACTGTGCAATGTCATGTACAAATTATGAGAAGAACAACTATTGTTATTTTATGGATTATTATATTAAGGTTTTGTGAGAGTGAATGCTCATCTGATCTGTGGAGTGTGGCCTGTTCTTTACCACAATGAACACATTTAACCGTGGACAAGAGACAATCTAACAGGACCACAATCTATAAAAGTACTTTACTATTGTCGGTGTAATCCCTCATTCGTCCAGGCGTGTTCCATAGTAGAAAAAGCTTCAGTTGTAGTCATCTGGACTCAGTTTTAAAAAATAGACGTTTCGACTCTCATCCAAGAGTCATTGTCAATAAAAGAATTTAGATCGAGAACTCCGATATTAATACTGTTCTGTGGTAAGACCCACCCATTGGGAGGAGCCTTCCTGAAGTAGAAAGAGTTGTTTGTTTCAACAGAAACTCCCCCCTTGTATCTACCGAGCTAGCCTATTCAGAATTTTAATGGGCTATTAGAATCCTCTTTGTCTTTGTGAGACCCTGGCTCAACCACCCTGAGTACCTGATTAGCATCTAAATGACCTGGTCCTGGTCCTCTACCTTTCCAGGGGTTCAGTATACCATTATAAATAACAGGAAGATTAAATCTTAGCCCTCCATTTCTGTTTAAAGAAGGTCTTTCTTTTTTAACAAAAATAGCTTCCTTGACTCCTCTTTCAAACCATCTTTTCTCCCTGCTTAAAACCTTCACCTCACCGTCTTCAAACGAGTGATTAGAGGCTTCAAGATGGAGATGCACGGCACTCTGAGGTCCTGAACTAGTATTTCTTCTGTGCTGATAAAGCCTCTTGTGTAGAGGCTGTTTCGTCTCACCTATGTACCGTTCTTTACAACTTTCTTCACTGCATTGGATCGAATAAACTACATTGCTCTGTTTTTGAGTCGGCAACTTGTCCTTAGGGTGAACCAGTTTTTGTCTTAAAGTGTTTCCTGGTTTAAAATAAACAGGGACTTCGTGTTGTCTAAAAATTCTCTGCAGTTTTTCCGACAGGCCAGACACATAAGGGATAGAAACACCCTTCCTTCTCTGTTCAGTTTCCCTTTTGTCCTGCTTCTTGGTTCTCTTCACTCTGTTGAGGGCCCAAGCGGGGTAACCACAGGCTGAGAGGGCATTTCGGACATGTTTTTCCTCTTTCTTCTTGCCCTCTGAGCTGGTGGGCACACCTTGAGCTCTGTGTTGTAAGGTTCTGATCACACCCAGCTTGTGCTGTAGTGGGTGGTTGGAGCCAAAGAGCAGATACTGGTCCGTGTGTGTAGGTTTCCTATATACTTCTATTTGGAGTTTCCCGTCCTCTCCTCTGATCGTGGAACAATCAAGAAAGGCCAAGCGATTCTCCTTAGGAGGAGAGGAGGGCAAGAAGAAAGAGGAAAAACATGTCCGAAATGCCCTCTCAGCCTGTGGTTACCCCGCTTGGGCCCTCAACAGAGTGAAGAGAACCAAGAAGCAGGACAAAAGGGAAACTGAACAGAGAAGGAAGGGTGTTTCTATCCCTTATGTGTCTGGCCTGTCGGAAAAACTGCAGAGAATTTTTAGACAACACGAAGTCCCTGTTTATTTTAAACCAGGAAACACTTTAAGACAAAAACTGGTTCACCCTAAGGACAAGTTGCCGACTCAAAAACAGAGCAATGTAGTTTATTCGATCCAATGCAGTGAAGAAAGCTGTAAAGAACGTTACATAGGTGAGACGAAACAGCCTCTACACAAGAGGCTCTATCAGCACAGAAGAAATACAAGTTCAGGACCTCAGAGTGCCGTGCATCTCCATCTTGAAGCCTCTAATCACTCGTTTGAAGACGGTGAGGTGAGGGTTTTAAGCAGGGAGAAAAGATGGTTTGAAAGAGGAGTTAAGGAAGCTATTTTTGTTAAAAAAGAAAGACCTTCTTTAAACAGAAATGGAGGGCTAAGATTTAATCTTCCTGTTATTTATAATGGTATACTGAACCCCTGGAAAGGTAGAGGACCAGGACCAGGACATTTAGATGCTAATCAGGTACTCAGGGTGGTTGAGCCAGGGTCTCACAAAGACAAAGAGGTTTCTAATAGCCCATTAAGATTCTGAATAGGCTAGCTCGGTAGATACAAGGGGGGAGTTTCTGTTGAAACAAACAACTCTTGCTACTTCAGGAAGGCTCCTCCCAATGGGCGGGTCTTACCACAGAACAGTATTAATATCAGAGTTCTCGATCTAAATTCTTTTATTGACAATGACTCTTGGATGAGAGTCGAAACGTCTATTTTTTTCAAACTGAGTCCAGATGACTACAACTGAAGCTTTTTTTACTATACTTTACTATTGTAAAACCTCATTTACATAAAAAAAGCTTTTACTTGATAGTTGGGTCTGGCATCCTGTTTTGTAATTGAAGAGACAAAAGGCCTAAACCTGTTGTGACCATATCACTCTATATAATTCAAAGAATGCTTAATGCAACAGAAGTGCTATAATAGCCTTGGGGATTTTTCGGAAATACTGAAGGATAAAGAAGTCTGACCTGCCGTAAGAGCGCTATCTGCTCCAGTTCCTCCCTCAGGTGCTCCATCTTCCTCCTCATGGTGAAACTCGGGTCATTCGACGATAACTCCTGTTTGCTTCCTCTGGTGAAAGCTGCAAGGTGCAAACAAGTACACTTTTCAAGAAACCAGGACAGTATGCCAGACAGGCAATTCTGAGAGAAAATACAATGATGAAAAATAAGTTGTTTGTTTTTGACCGATGAACATTGTTGTTCTGGAATTAAAAATGGATGAAGAAATCCAAGGAAAACAGAACGTTTTTTTGTGTGTTTCATTTTAGGAAGAAAATCTTTGCAGCAAAGAGGGAGTAAGTCCATCAGGTGCAAAGGTACAATCTTCCCTA
The DNA here is from genome assembly GCF_026437365.1 of Eucyclogobius newberryi. Classification (NCBI taxonomy): domain Eukaryota; kingdom Metazoa; phylum Chordata; class Actinopteri; order Gobiiformes; family Gobiidae; genus Eucyclogobius; species Eucyclogobius newberryi. The sequence continues at coordinate 15,938,097 of NW_027315779.1, forward strand.
AAAAGACTGTGCTGATTACAGTATTTTTACATAGATCTTCACATCACATGGGAAAGATTGTACCGGACAGTCTGCACCAGACACTAAGGGCCATATTTTGCCCCCAGAGGTAGCGTTAACGTGGGCGCAGCATTTTGTCACACCGGAGTGGAATTCTGAATAAGAGGTGTGATTATGCCAAGATATGATGTGGAGTAAAGCAACTTGAGGCCGTGGTCTGGTGCATTCTGTGAATGACCAGAATCGTAACTAATACACTTCAAAACTAGTGTACTGGAGTCGTGTTACTATCCCCACATGGACGAGATAATCATAATAAAACAACCTTCATGGGCATAAATAACACAAATTATAACTTGTAGAATAATTAATACAATAAAAAATGTTCTCCCACTCATGCAAACAGCGCAGCCGTTACGCACTTGGCTCATTAAGCTCTTTGCCGGACACCTCCACCTCCTGCATTGGAAACTTGTTACTTGTTACTGCGGTCTGGGCCTGACTGGACTGTACAGACTCATGAGCTCAGCTCAGAGAGGAATGTCCATTCACGAAACACATTCACACAAAATCCTTGTCCCAATTTGTGTAGAATTGGTCATTTTTTTCTAATTGGTCACATGTGCAGTGGAGAGAGGAGACCGTGTTCTTTGTATTTTAAGCTTTAAAATACATGTTTTATTACAATCAGTAACATTTTCGCAGATAAACGAGCCAAACGCGGAACTGAATTTAGACGTGCAAAATGCGAAAGAGGTGGGGAGAGGGGGAAAAAGAGGGAGCGTGCATAGAGCTGCGCGCTTGTCTCATCACTCGAAAAAAAATTCAGAATTTACAGTTTTGAGAATAAGAAAGTGTTTTATGTGTAATTTTAATTTACTCAGCCAATCAGAGCCTGGTTGACAGACAAAGAGTGTGAGAACAAAATTACATCATGACCGAGGGTCACGAACGAACTTTTCGCTTCTTATAAAGTGTGAATTGGCCTTAATACAGGTCATCGCAGCAGTCTGGAGGTGTGCGCTTCAGGATCACTCACTCCCGTGGCTCTGCTGCAGCCTGCCTTTGTTTATGCATCACAAGTTGAGTTTATAAGCAGAGATGTGTGTGCATTCTTAGTCTGGGTTTAGTCCGGACAATTGCCTGCATATGAGGCATGACAAACATCTCCCACAGGTGGTGCTTTGAAATGCCACAGTTATCAGTCATTGGATCAAAAACTATCACCACATATGGACCGGCACCATCCCACTCCAGAGGTCAGCAAAGGAGCAAAATAGCGCCCTGGCCCCACCCCCTGGAAAAGACTCCCGTTAACACTACCTCCGGGGGTAATAAATGGCCCTAAGTGTCTGTTATGATTGTAATGTCTCAAGATCTTTTTTTTTAGCAGTTTCTCACAAAGCACAAAGCTTCTTTCAGTAATTTCCCATCACACTGTTGTGTGACAAAAGGACAGATTGTTTCTTTTTATGCCGGCTTAACTTGAATGACGCGTGTTAGTTCCCTCCAATTCCAAAGAAGAGCAAATCTATCAGTCAGTCTCGCTCGAGGGCGAAGATAAACTTTCACACCCCGAAAGAATGTCGAGCAAGCACTACTACTAAATTGTACTGAATGAATGCACCAATGATATTCTATATCATTGGTGCATTCATTCAGTACAATTTAGTAGTAGTTATACAATACAATGTTTTTGAAAATAATATGCTTATCTTTTTCAATGTCATAAACAGTGAAATTACCTGATCTTGGCTTTAACCCAAACACAGTCAGAGTGGAGGTCACATCTGCATTGCACAAGCTCTCCTGCACACAAAAGGTATTAAACAACCACAACAACATGTAAATAACACACACTGAGCTACAGTTAATAATTAAATACTTACCTCACTGTCATCGTTGCCATTTTTTCTTGCATTTTGACACTTGTACTGCTGTAAATAATAATAATAGATGGTAAATACATGTTTATGAATTACTAATTCATATTACAATGGAGCATTATTATTAATTATAGCGTGGCCAACCAGTCAATAGAAAAATACAAGGCGAGTAGACCGGAGGTCCTCATAATATTTATTACCAAAATGTATTTTGGTGCATACCTTTAAATAGTCTTTTCTCAGGTACTTGCTTTTGCGGCGCTCATCGTTTTGGTTGAGGACTGGTGGCACGTTGGGCCATTTGGACTCAGGGTCACTATCTGTTTTCAGACTTCCATCAAAGGAGCAGGAAGTGGAGGGCTGACACAAAAGGCAAACAATATCAGAACGCTAAAAACTAACCAAGTCGGTATTCATTTATTTTTTATCGAGGGGTCCATGTTATACCTGCCCACTCAAAACAGATGATCCACTGGTTCCTTCATCAAGGGACGCGCTAAAAATATAAGGTAATTATGCAAACAAGCAAAGTTTTATACATATCTCTCTACATATACAGTAAAACAGTGAAGTGGTATTCTAAATTGTTCATTAGAAGCAAGAGGTGTGTTTGAAAATGCACTTTATAATGGCACACTTACTGGTTTATCAAAACTGGATCATATAATGTATAATAAAACAATAGATTGTTCAAACCTGCGTGCGGCTTGAATCGGCGGCCTGGCCTTGCTGCTGGAACCAGAGTGACTCAAGAATCTGCAAAAGTCAAAGAACGTACAGTAATGTAATTCTAAGTGTGGTCCAGTGGAGATTAGTAGTAGATATGGTTATATTTTAGTGTGTGTTAGGATTGTGTCTGTGTGTATTTCCCCAGTCCTGTCTCTACCTGTGGGCCCGGCCAGTCACTCTCCGCCTGTGGATAAGACTTTCTGCTCTGCAAATTAAGGAGCGCCTCCTTGTAGAGTAAAACACGATTATGGCAGCAGCAGAAAAAGATGGGAAAACAAGAGGGTTCATCAGACTCAGAAAGAGATTGAAAGAAAGCAATGATAGTAACAATCAACGAGACATGAGGACTATAACAGATGTGATTTATTTTAAATTAAATGTCCTTTGCATTCATGAAATAAGGGTACACCATTTATTAACAGGATTCTTAATCCTTTGTACAACCCTTTTAATTTAAGTTTAAAATTCCCTTCATGTTGTTGACCACATTCAAAGTATTACATGTGACAAAAGGAATATGAAGAAAGTAAATGAAGTAAAAATAGTAATTCTTGTGTTTTATTATTTACTGTGCATAGAAACGAAAGTACAGATAGAAGTAAAGCAGAGAGTAGCATCACATACTTTGGTGAACACTAATAAACCACACACCTGTTCTGTTGTTCCTGTTGTAAAAGTTGGACCGCGATCTTCCTCAAATCCAGAACTTCCTTCAAATCTTCATCCTCCTCCTCCACCAGCTGCTCTTTGTCTGAACTGCACCCAATTAGGCACCGAGCACATTCAGTACAGAAATGTATTGTGAGCAAACCCACATAATAAACCCCAAAATAGAAATGTTAAAATACAGCCTTGATATGAATCGGTTTTATAGTATTTGTAATGTAATTAAAATGTGACGATTACTTCTGAAGCTTCAAAAATACCATAAGGGAGCTCACCCTGATTCTTCTTTCCAGCTGTCTTTTTCTTTGCTTTGGTGAGACATGTTTAGGACTTTCTCCAATTCCTGAAACAAACAGCAGAGCTCTATCACTTCTTTTGTCTTTTAAGTCATGGAGCAGTGTGGTAGTTCAACAACCTTATTCATGTATTTATTTATAAAAGGGTCAAACTTGCCTTTATACAAGACAAATGACTGTTGGGGTGCCCATTGCTCTCTGAAAGAGCAGGATCGTCGTCCGGATTGGGCTCTATAAAGTCATAGAGATCCTGATCTGATAGAGGGAGGAAGCATCCGCGTTCACATAAACGTCAAAGTTAGGCACTTGATTCAATAAGGCCCTTTGTCTCTGTCTATTGCTTTCAAAGTCTAAAGGTGATACTTATTGTGGATAACCTTTGCAAGAGTCCATTTTGGAGAGCAGAGAGAGGGCATCAGCACGGGCTGTCTCTGAAATCTGGGAGTGAAGACTAACCGTGTCATCGTCTGATGGCTACAAGAAGAAACATCAGGCCAAGATCAAGTAACAAGTTTTCTTTTAAATCCATTTTAAGGTATGAAATCGGACCTCTGTCGTTGACAGTCTCTTGTCTCCGTTGTCACTACCAATTCCAGAGTCAGGCCCGTGGTTTTTACTAGGATAAAAATCTTCTATGCTGAAAACGGATAACACAAAATACATTTTATTTGAATATATTCATGTTTTATGTCTTGTTGTCGACTAAATTTATCTTTGTTACATGATGGACTGTGAGAAGTAACAAGGCAGATAAAAATACAAATAGACAATTTACTGTCAATCAATAAGAGTGCTAACTAAATCAAATTTAGCACGAAAGCTCCCTCCTTGAGCCAGAGACAGACTGGGCTGGTGAATGGACACTATCAGCAATAACTTTATGACACCATATTCATCACTAAATGTACCACCGTTTTGTTTCTTTATCTAGGCATCAAACACAAATAAAATCCATATAATTGGAGTATCATTTATCTAAAAATCCTAAATAACAGTCGGCACCTGTCTGTGAGGGGCTGTGGAAGGCAGCGCTTGCTCAGTGTGGGGAGATCTAACGTGTCGGGCTTCTTGTCCATGCGACATGCCTGGATGTTCAGGTACTTGAAAATGTGCACTTTGCCTTTGAGACAAATCTGAAAGATAAAATGCAAAATGCAAGTGAAGTTCACCATTTGACTAGAAAGAGCAATTCTTTGTAACCCTAACCCTTGAACACTCACTTGGGCAGGTGGGGACTGCATAGGGTTATTGTCTAAAATGATGTGCTGCAGTTGCCTGAGTTTCCTGTACACTGAAGGAATCTCTGTGATCTTATTGCAGGAAAAGTCAAGTCGGATCAGGGGCAGGTCTGCCAGCTCTGTGGACAAACAGCAGAAGTCAAATGAGCTGATATGACATGTAATAAAGGAGTTCCACTTTAAAACCATGGACAGTCAGCTGCATATCTGATGTAGGCCTACATCAGAAAACAGTTACTATTTGCATGTAACTCGACCTTGTGTTTTGAGCTATGAAAGAAAAAAAAAAACAGCCACACAATACTAAGCATCAACTAATTAACTATTCGAAAATAACAATTTAAATTGCATTATTGACAAATCCAGTGTAAAAATTAACAACTAAATAGTTGGTTTGAATGTGTCAACTGAAACAGTTTATGAAAAATATTAGCATAAACAGGATGTTTATTGTTGTCACATGGGACCACATTTAACAGGTATAGCATCAGACTGACCCTCTGGAAGCAAGTGAAGACAGTTCCTCCTGATGTTGAGTTCCCGTAAGGCCCGAAGCCTGCCGACCTGAGAGGGCAGTGCCTGGATCTCATTACAGCTAATGTCCTGAAGAGGGAGACCGAGAGTGAGAAACTTGAAATAATCCTTTTATATCAAATGATTGTACATACCAGCTCCATCAGGTCTTTAGCCTTGCCGATCTCTTCTGGAATGGACACCAGCTTATTGTTGCTCACAAGCAGGACTTTGAGTGGGAGGTTGAACAGGTATTTTGGCAAAAGTGATAGAAGGTTTCGACTGCAAAGAAACCCATATTGTATAGTTTCAATGGGTGCTAACTGAGGGCATTAGATATTGGTGTAAAAACAAACAACAACAAAACAAAAGGTAATTTATATTTGGTGTTTTTGTCTATTCCTTCAAGTTAATAAAATATAAAAATGAAGAGATTGCAGAGACTGACCTGATATCTAGATAGGTGAGCATCTGTAGGTTGATGATGGCTTCTGGGATACACTTGATGCAGTTGTGGTAGAGGCTGAGAGACTCCAGGGGTGCAAACAAACACACTTCAGGAGGGATATCTGTCAGGCGATTCTTAGACAGATCTACAGAACAAGAAAATAAAGACCTGTATTACACTGTAATGTCTGTCAAATGAAGCCTTTACATTAAGGCAGGAGAGCCCATACAACATCACCATACTACACGTCCTGGACCTGATTCCAACCGTTTTGTATTAGGCCGCTGTCATTGGCTCGAGCCATTCCATGGAATGGAATGCGACGAGTCTTTGTTCTTGCCTGGTTTCTTATTATTATTATTATTCATGGTCATTTTGCCACAACCTGGGCATTTTTTGACCCCCTGAACATCGATGAAAAGTCCCACATGGGGACATAGACGCGATCGGCTCGGCTCAGAAATAACATAAAACTCTTCATCTTTGGCCTAGGCACATGAAACTTGGAACATTGATAGAGCTCCCTGTGACGAGTAAAACGAACCTGGCAGCGTCGCAGTATAATAAACAGGAAGTCAGCCATGTTGAATCAAAGTGGCACTGCCACGATTGACTTTTTTTTTTTCAAAATCGTACTTGTCTTAGGTTTTTTGTCCGATCGAGCTCAAAACAACACTTTTTGCATCTAAAGACATTAAATTTGAATAAATAAATATATATTTATATATAATAAAATTGATATTCCATACGGTCTCTTAATTTCTTGTTTTTTCAAAGACAAGTCACACCTAATAGAATTGATCTACGGAGCTCATATTTCACTCACTAATGCGTTTTTATGGTCTGATTGGAAATAATGAATACCCATGTAACAAATTTACTCTATTGCGCCCCCTACACATTGTATGAAAAACTCAGCATTGTCTGATTTGTTTGAAACTCATGGATTATATTCTTTTTCGCCATGATAGCATTACAGATATTGTGTATTTTCACAATTGGCCAGCAGAAGCGCAATGAATGCTTTCACTTCCTCTTTTAGTTTGATGGGACATTTCCTCTCGCGCAGCATTATTATTCTTTAGAGTAACCGCCATAAAACAACAACAACAACAACAACAACAACATTATTCTTTAGACTTTATTCTTTAAGACTTTATTCTTTAGACTTTATTCTTTAGACTTTATTCTTTAGACTTTATTCTTTAGACTTTATTCTTTAGACTTTATTCTTTAGACTTTATTCTTTCTGCCACAACTTTTTTGTATTTTTGAACCCTGAACATCAAAGAAAAGTCCCGGGTCACCAAGGCTCTCTCTCTTTCTCCCTGCTCAAATCTGCGTTCAGCACGATCTTGCAATTTGTCAGGACAAACAACTACAATCACAAACTATGCAATCATCAACTGTGAATTACTGAGCGTCGTTTGGTATGCCGCAAAACGCAGCAGAAAACATGGACGGGCGGGAAGGCGGTCGCGCGGGAGGCAAGAGCCATCATCGCTGCTACCGCGGCGTTAATTAGTATTGATTTTATTAGGAGGGGCAAGTTATATGGGTTTAACAGTAGGTAAAGGCCAAGGGGTCTATATAGTTGTTACATTTAAGTAAAATGTGAGAATTCTATTATAACCAACTTTATATGCAATATACAGTACATAGCTATTCAAATTGAACAAATGAGATGATAGTCAAAACATGTCAGCTGTTGAAGCACACTATCGTTTGTCATCTATGTGAGAGATATAAGCAGGGAATACAAATCATGTGGAGGCCAATACAGTAAGCCTTACAAATAACAGAGAAGATAGTCACCATAAGATCTATGTAAAGGCGTCTTACAATGTGCATGATCAGAGTCAAACATGTATTGATCGAGAGTGTGTGTTTGTGTGTGTTGGTGCTTGTGTGTTCGCGTGTGCATGTGTGTGTTTGTGTGTGTGTGTGTGTGTGTGTGTGTGTGAGAGCGTGTGTGTGTGTGTGAGAGCGTGTGTGTGTGTGTTCGTGTGTGCATGTGTGTTTGTGCGTGCTTGTGTGTGTGTGTGTGTGTGTGTGTGTGTGTGTGTGTGAGAGCGTGTGTGTGTGTGTGAGAGCGTGTGTGTGTGTGTGTGTTCGTGTGTGCATGTGTGTTTGTGCGTGCTTGTGTGTGTGTGTGTGTGTGTGTGTGAGAGCGTGTGTGTGTGTGAGAGCGTGTGTGTGTGTGTGTGTTCGTGTGTGCATGTGTGTTTGTGCGTGCTTGTGTGTGTGTGTGTTTGCGTGTGTGTGCGTGTGAGTGCGTGTGAGTGCGTGCATAATGATCCTGTCTTCTGGATTATCTCTAGAGGACACAGTGATTAGGGGCCAATGAGTGGAGCTGAACCGTCCCAGATAAAGACTTTAAATTATGATGTCAATGAAAAGGTGCACCCATTTGGCCCTAGGGTGACCACTGTGCACCCCCAATGCTAAATGTAAGTAATTACAACTCCCTTTGTTGACCAAATATAGGCTAATTCATAGAATTCACCCACTCATCTCGTAACTTAATAATAACTATGGTAATTCAATTTTTTATTATTTAAATGATATTTCAAAGTCAGATCACAAATTTGAGGTCATGGACATTTTCTGCGGGAAATAACATTGGGCCAGTCCCTATGTTTTGACCCTGCAGTGAGTTGAAAGCAGAAGCACAGAATCCAAATGTTAAAAGAAACTGAATGTACCGCACAGGGAAAGACCAAAGCCGAGGCCACAGACAATAGTTGTTCCCCATTAAGAGTAAATACAGCCAGTCCCTCAGGCTTTAGACCCAGCTGCAGTTCGACTACACCCCGCTTCCCCCTCTCAACCGCCCCTCAACTGGGACCAGTCCTGCTCAGTGGAGTCAGAGGGTCGATGGAGCAGGGGGTGGGTGAGCCAGTCATTTTCAGCCTGTCACTTCACATGCTTCTCGCCTGCTCCCCTCCATCCCAGGCCCAAACCACCATCTGCGAGGTACAGCGGGCCTCATCCACCTGCCACTCGTCCCCCTGAGCCCTGGTCTATTCAACACTCATTCATCTCTCACATTTGTCTTATAAATGTTGTCACTCCATTGGTCTCCCATCCAAGTACTAACCAGGATTAGCGTCCGAGATTTGACGAGATCAGGCTTTGAGAAATTTGTATGGTATTTTTTTACAGTAATTTGTGTATTCTCTGAGCTCTGGTCAGTATTATTATCGCAGTGTTTTTGCGAGAATAAAAAAGAGCACGCAGGACAATAGGGACTCATATGGTTTAAATGTAATGAAGTCCAAATACATGGCTGGAATTATACTCAATTAAAAGTACATGTCTTACAGATTACCACAATTACAGCCAAAAAATACTAAATTCAAAACCCTCAGGGTCACTCTACAGAACAGATTAAAATGGACAATGTTTTTTATGCACCCCTGATGGGAAAAATAATCATCATAAAAAACTGTTTAATATATTTCTCATTGAGAATACACGTTGTTGATTATGTCATTTTCAGCTCTGCCTGCTGGATGCTCCTTTTAACAAGTTTACAGGATATAGTGTAGTTTTCTAATTGGGTTTTGAGAATCAGCTCTTCTAATATAAAAGAGGGGCTGCCCATGGCGGAACCTTTCAAAGGCATTAGCGCCATTATCCCATCCAGAAAAGCTTAAAGCTCATAATACACTGTATGGGGGTCAACAAATCACTGGCCCACATTTTGACGTTCAGAAATGTGATGAAGAGGACCAGGCCTGTGCAAACACAGATGACCTGGAGTCAGCTGTATTTGCTAAGCTCCACATACTCACACATCAGTGACACGGCTGTCCAGCACAGACAGAATGCACAGAATCACTTTGTGTTTTGAGAAGCAGAAGCTGTAATCTGAAACTGTACACTGCAGACACCTACTGAGTGATGAGCCATTTCTGCTTACTGTAAACAGTGGTGGAAAAACAGGAAGGCGCACCACCATGGATTAGTCTTCAGTTTAATGATTTGATTATTAAGTTAACACAGTTAATCTAGGCTCACTTTATTACAATGTGGCAGCAGAATTCTGACATGCATATGCTGTATTCTAAACGCTTTTATAGTTGTATATTCATTTTATAAATCCTGAAATCTTTGCACAATGAAAATGTTATTAAGGCTTGTAAGGGAAAGTCTTTATATTTTCCTTTTTTTGTAAATTGTAATACAAAATTGGCTACTCATGAACACTTCCTAAGCACTTTGCACTCACTGTTCACTTTTTATTGCACTACATACTTTATTTTATGTACATATCATGACTATTTTTAACTCTACTTACCTATTTTTAATACCCGGTAGTTATTTATTTCGTTTTTGTATTAATTGTTCAGTGTTTGATGTTTGTGTTGCACCGAACTGCCAGGACAAGTTCCTATGTCCGTGAATCCTGTTCATTGACAAATGGCAATAAACTTTATTCTGATTCTGATTCTGATGTTTTAAATCCAATGAAATTATACTTCAAATGAAATTAATTAAAAGTAATTAACAATGAGAAACAGAAAACAGGAACTCATGTTCAGCTATGTTTCTATGGCAGACAGCATGAAGAATGCTGACAGACATGGGTCAAATGTAGAGGAACTTCATGTTCATTATTCAGTTACAATAATGTTTATGAAGGAAACAAAAGAGAAAGTAGTTCTACTTTACAGTTGCAAGTGAGAAGCACATGAGGCTAAAACAGTAATAGTGGTAACTCTGATGCAGATTATAAGCAGAGATGATGGATCAGAGGAGTACTTCCTGGAGTAAACATCAAATAACAGTGTGAGCTCTGAAGGCCGAGTTGTTCAAAGGTGCACGATTATTGCAGCACAGACCAACATGTTTTAGTTTTTCCTGTTGTCGTATATTAACATATGAAAGTAAACAAAACAGAAATAAAATCACATTAAAAAGAAAGGGGTCTAAACATGAAATGCATAAGATCCCTGTTTACTACCAGTGTAACTAAACCACCGATAGTTACTGTATTAAAATACCGGTAATGGAGATTTTATTTGAGTTTCTGTGGCAGATTATTTGTTACATTTTATTAAACCCTAATAAGGTAGACTAATCTTTAGTAGCTACACTCGCTGTAAGAAGTGACAGGAAAAAGCTTGGGAGGACAAGGTCAGAAGGAGACAGACTTTTTCGTAAGAATCTGAAGGGTTGGACAAGATCCTGTTACATTTACTCAGCAAACATCATTAACATTCCTAACAGACGATGATGCAACTGGATGTCTATTCAGGACTTAAGTTGTTTCCACTAACAAATCCTAACAATATGTCAGGTTAACGTCACAGTCAAATATACAAATATTGCACGTTCTAGTCATGTTTGTCACAAAGATTCATTTCATTGAATTTCATTTCATGTGAAGCCAGAAGAATAGCTATTATAACAAAGTGATTTCTCTCTTGCAACAGCCCGTCTGCCCTGTCTTGTTTAAACTTGTATTCACAGTTCACACATCAGGATGAATTTAGATATTACTGTATGCCAAGTCGGTACACTCAAATTCATAACAAACAACGACCGACCAGATGATTGATGGAATAACATTAGAAACTCTACAATGCAGAGTACTGTTACCCCAAAAGGACAAATATATACAGAGTAGAATATAAAACCATGTTCATGTTGCTGCTTGTTCAAACCAACAACAAGATGAACCTGTATTAAATTCTGTTGGAATTTTAGAGGTGATTAAACCGTGGTAACATTCAGATGGTGGGAAAACTTTTCTTCTTTGACCTACCTACCAAGATAAATATCTTACAGTAAAATATCTGTATTCAAGTATTTATCTCTATTATGAAGAACACAAATATGAAATAACATGCTTGAATATCTTGATGTACATATACATCAATTATAATATATACATTATAATTCATAGCATATCCCATGTTAGGAGATCTTTAAATTCTTATTATTAACTCATCAGTGTTCTAAAAATGGCAAACTCGATTCTAATAAGAAAAGGCCCGATACACAATGCCTGATTTCAACAGCACAATGACAATTTAAAAGAATAATAGAATGTAATTTTCAACACAAGATCATTTTTACTTCTTTGGAGTTATGATGTGATCTTATACTAGTTCTGATAAAAGACAATTCTATAACAAAAAAGGTCCAATTTAGTCAAAATGTGTAATTTAGTGCAGTGCTTGTTAAAATGAGTGACTTTCAACATTAGTTTTTACTATCGAGTAGTATATGGGTATTAATCTATAGTAAACTCTAGAAATGATAAAGTTAAAACTCAAATTGAAGAAACCAAAACGTAGTTCCCTGGATTAGTGACATGGTAGGGATATCCCAATGTCACATTTTACTGTAACGATTGTGAGAAAAAACATTGTGTAAAATCTTGTCTAGCACATGACTATTTCTCAAGTTTCTGACAAGCTTTATGAAATTGAGCAGTCTGAATGACAAAATAAAGACAATGTGACAAAAACAGCAAGATAAAACATTACTTTAAATTTAGATGTATTTTTAAACTACAGACTATAAATTAAAACCACTTAAGTTTGCTTCTAAAATAGTCACGATTTTAATTTTTTTCATTTATATTGTGACCTAAATAATCACGATTATCGATTGACCAAATTATCTTGACATCCCTATATGATGACAGGCTGAACTTAAAGATCTGTCCATGTTTTTCTTTCCAGGGTATGGACCAGCAGCACTAAAAGCTCTGCAATTTCCCATGAGAACTCAATGTGACCAAAGCCAAACTGCCAGTGGGACAGTGCAAACAGACACCAACGTGAGAGTAGGCATCGTCTTATTAGTCACACAAGGAGCAGTAAAAGGATTCGTGTAGTGTAATGTAATTAAAATGTGTACAGAAATAGTAGTCTCATAGTTAATTACTAATCACTACTTAAATATCATGACAGTAATCATGCGTTGTGAGTTTGAATCCCGGCTCCGACAGGTTATCAAATGTCCTCCCTTCACCCATCCCCATTTCAGGCTGAACTGCCCTGTCTAATAAAGCTTTTAAGCCAAAAAAAGGACTCAATTACAAGAGAAGTGCTGCCAGTATCTACTCAAAAAGTACCATCCCCCCAAACATCTATCGACTACAGTAAATTGAATAGTTACAGAATCACTTTCTGTATAACATTGACATTGGAAGGTGTCACATCTCCCTTTGCACGTGCAACAAGGTGAGACTTCCCTCTGGCACATCTTTGGAAACACCATAGTGAGGACAGAAAATGCACTAGCCATGGTGCAGAGGAGCAAGATGGAAAAGAGAGTCTAATGTATGCTTATTCTTTGTGATTTTGAAGAGGGCGTCTGTCTGATGTACTATGCAATAATCATGACAGATCTAGGCAGACTTTCCTTTAAAGAGACGTGGTCATGTGGCAACGACTTGCACATTCGCAGTGGTCCAGAAATAGTTCACATTCACTTCCTGTCTTATCCATTTCCCCTTGAAAGGCTTCAACAATACCAGTACTCTTGAGAACAATAAAGGTAATATGAAGACATATCAAGATCCAGTAGTATCAGCCTTACTATATGAGATTTGGGATTTTATAACTGCAACTTGGAACAT
>NW_027315779.1:15956472-16053972 GCF_026437365.1 Eucyclogobius newberryi
CCAATAATAAGAGAGGGCTTGTTGCTGCTGTGTGGGATCAGACTGGGAATATACCTTTAACACAACTGGCCCTCATCTGTCTGCAGCAGAGTGAGCCCATTCAGCAGGCGTGCTTCTTCTCTCCAGCTCCGATGTGTCTCTCCTTCTTCACAGCAGTAGCATGTTGTGATAAAAACAGTTTGTCGTCGTTACCAAAATGCCGAAGCAGTAGCATTATACCACACATTGTGAGTGACACCTCAAGTCTTCAGATATGTAAACGCAACGAGTTATTTACACTCAGTCTTTGTGGGCTTCACTGAGGAGGCGCTTGTTTGTAGCATATGTTGGCTAATGCTAAACGAATTGCATGCGAGAAATTGTTGTAAAAAATTGTCCCTAATCTCGCACTTTTGTGGCGTTATTGTAAACGAATGAGAAGTTCTGGCGTTGGTTTCAAAGGGAACGTTGCGTTTGTTTGGCACCCTCGCTGATCGTTGACGTTACAGTTAGCATGTTAGCTAAAGAAGCTAACTAAATGTTGTTAGCCACCATTCACCGACCACAGTAGAAGCAGCAGCAGCAGCAGCAGCAGCAGCCAGGTAATGTTGTACTCCCCTCTGTGATCAAACATCTCATCTATCCCTTTCATTTCCTCCATTTTACTTTTGTTTTTGTTTACGTTAGTTTACACAATGCATGGAGGTACTACTTTTCAATGCATGGATTTGATAAAACAAATGCAAATGATGAATATCTGTAAATCGTTACTGTTGCATCCAAAGTGCTAATTTTCGTCCACTATTTGAATACTTGAAGAGTGAGATTATAGTGTTACTACCATCCTATATATCAGCAAGTACCCATGAAATTTTGGTTGCATAAAGGCCATGTAATTACAAGGTTTCCAATTAAAGGTTCACATAACATTTTTAAAACGTTAATCTTCCTGTTTAAGTAAGTGAGATGTCAGACAGGCTTTTGCCCTGACAATGTTCATATCTAGGCTCAAAACTGTTCAGTTGTGCACAGGAACATTTTATTTCTCCTTTGAAATAAAATGTGTTTTTTTTTTTTTTCTGTTCTGTAAAACACATTGAATGACTTGAACTATGTGAACTGTGCTCTACAATTAAACTTGCCTTGCTTTATAGGTGGAGAATGGCAGAGAGAAAGGGAAAAATTGCAACTCCGGCTAAAATACTGTCAAAGAGAGAACAACAGGAGCTCAAAAAGAAGGTAAAGTTTGTGATATTCAGCACGAATAAATTACTATATAATCCTAAAATTCTAATATGACGTTGGCCACTACTTAATTTGAGTTCCAATATGTAATTGTCTTTATTTGTCTGTAATCCATTCACAGGAGGAGGAAAAGGCAGCAGAGGTTTTTGAAGAATTTTTGGCAACATTTGAACCAAGCAACAAAAGTGGAGTGAAAACCTTTGTTCATGGTGGTACTGTAAATCCAGCTAAAGGTCAGTCATTTCTTTCTCTATCATATAAAGTATGAACATCTTCTCTGTCCTAATGCTGAGACTGACTCAAAGCCCACTGTACAAAATAGTGCTGGGTGAGATGTTATTTTTGTGAGATTGCCATATTCTGATTCACTATTTCTCTTGTTTAATGCAGCTGTCAGCTCAAACATAGATGCTTTTTCCCGCTCACACTATATTGGTCAGCATTTGTAAGGTTCTGAGTTGAGCTGCAGCAAGTTAATCAATTAATCGTTACTAATTGTTTTTTGAAATAATTGTCAACTAATTTAGTGAATGAAGAATCATTTACTGGTCCATACATAGGGCTCCAAATCATGCCATGAGTCAGCTTGAGCAGTAATTACATAAAAATGGAAATGTGTCAATTTTGAATCGATTAATTGCTAGATTAATGATTACTAGATTAGCCAAATATTTTTTTGTTGCCGGCCTGGCTCTGAGCAATGGAAGAAGAAGAATTCTGATATAATCAAACTTGTGATCTATATTTTTGACCAGATCACTCGACCCTACAGCATACTAATGAATAACAATATCCTAAAGAATGAAATCAGATTAGTCTTTGTTCTTGATAAGACAAAAACACAGCCTTGGGGCTTAACATTATTTTGTTCTTAATGAAGGAGGAGATGATGCCAAAGCAGAACGACTTTATAGACCCTCATCAAGGTTTGCCCCTGCATCACAGTATGTTGCACCTCTACCACCTGCAGAAAGTAAAAAGCCTGTAAGTGCTATGTATGCATGTTGTGTTTTGTTGTTTAAGCAATGTAATGGTGATAATAACCACATTTGTTATTGTCTAACAGCTTTTTAAAAAGAAAACTGAAGAAAAGAAGAAAAGTAATCTAGAACTCTTCAAGGAAGAACTAAAAATGTAAGTGTTGTTTTAATTTACTCTGTGGGGAACAGTAGAATCTGTGGATGAATTTCTATTTAGTCGTAGTCTGTGGGCACGGACGGACCTTCACACTGCTCACGCAGCAGAAAGGACAGTTGTGACAGTTCTCCCTGTGTTTGTGGAGGTTTTCTCCGGGTACTCTGTTTTCCCCTTCCACTAAACGTTCAATGTTCAATAGGCTCCTCCCCTCTAGGGCCAGGACTCCCATTAAAGAGATGCTTAATCTCATTAAGACTTTCCTGGTTAAATAAAAGATCAGTGTTTTGGGGTTGTTTTTTATTGTGTTATTATCAATGTGCATTGTCATAGATTGCTGCTGAAATCTCTTCTGTCTTCTGTAGTTTATGCCTGATGCGCAAAACACTTCTAGATTTAAAACATACATCACTAACACATCCACTTGTTCTGTGTATTGTTCAGATGTAAATGTTATTTGTATGTTTCTAATGAATTGCAGAATACAGGAAGAGCGCGAGGAAAGACATAAACGAAGAGGAGAACCAGGAGGAGGGCAAGTAGGAGATATTCCGGTACCATTTACAGCCCGTGCAAGTGAGTGTCTTCACCTCATGTTTACATCAAATATAACACTGTATTGATCTAATGTTGTTTGGCTTTCAGCTGCATTATACGATGATCCAACGGCACCGATTAGCACTAATCTGTATATTAGTGCCATAAGCCCCAAGGCAAGAAAATATATTTAAAACTATATATAGTTTGTTTACAATTTTATTTTGATTATTGTCATTATGTTGATGACAGATGAATGAGGAATTGCTCTGTAAAGAGTTTGGCAAATATGGACCTCTGGCCAGTGTGAAGATCATGTGGCCCAGAAACGATGAGGAGCGTAACAGAACGTCTAATCGGGCATTTGTGGCCTTTATGACTCGGAAAGATGCAGAAAGAGCTTTGGCTGCACTTGAAGGTGAATTTAAGAAAATAAGTTAAAACAAGAAAAGAAAATACATATGATTTTCTGTGTCTAGGCAAAATTATTATGGGTTTTGAAATGAAGCTGGGATGGGGGAGACCTGCTCGCATCCCGCCTCAACCTCTGTACACACCAATGGGAGTTAGGGCAATACCTCCCCCGCCTCCATCTGGACTGCCCTTCAACGCACAGCCAAGGGATCGTTTTCGCAATGACTTCACCAAACCACTTGGCGGGTCAAAGGCAGAATTTGATAAGGTACTTTAGCTTTCCTGTTTCAATAAAATGTCACCATCTTAATTGAATGTCATTATGTTATTTATTACTTATTTTAATAACAGAGTTTATCTGAAGCCATTGTCAAAGTGGTTATCCCAACTGACAGGTAAATACTTTTTCTACTACACTTATGTTGCTTCCGTTGTGCAATGTTATATTATTAAATGTTGTTATTATTTATTTTCTTTATTTTTCAGAAATCTTTTATTCTTAGTCCACCGAATGATAGAGTTTGTTGTGCGTGAAGGCCCAATGTTTGAAGCCATAATAATGAACAGGGAGAAAAACAACCCCAAATATAGGTAAGAGATTGTGTTAATAGCTGGTTGGTGGAGAGCTTGTCAACATGCATTTATTTGTTTACTTTAATTCTCAGATTTCTTTTTGACAATAAAAGTCAAGATCATGTGTACTACCGCTGGAGACTGTACTCCATCCTTCATGTGAGTCCTCAGACTTCATAGTTCTCACAATCTTGGGTTTCCATTCAGATGATTGCTTGATATATTACACAAACATTAATGTAAGAATGGGATTATAACATGAAAATATTGTACTTGACCACTACAGGGAGAGTCTCCTACTAAATGGAAGACTGCAGATTTCCGCTTGTTTCGTGGAGGTTCTCTCTGGAGACCTCCAATCCTCAATGACTTCTCACAAAGGTGTGATGAAATCACAGAAATAGAGGAAGTGGCTCCCCCTGAGGAGGAGGTGAAGAAAGGCCAGCTTAAAACTGAGTGAGTGCGTTTGAACTTAACTACATGTATTTAGCATGGTTCAAATCAATCACAGACCGTATGTTTTTCAGACACAGACTGAGACTGGAGGCGCTGCTAAAAGAACTCTCCCCTCGAAGAGACGATGTTGGCGATACCATGGTGTTTTGTCTGCAGCGAGCTGAGGCTGCAGAGGAGGTTGTGGGGCTCATTGCAGAGTCTTTGTCAATGCTTCAGACGCCTCTTCAGAAAAAAGCAAGTGCCTTTCCTATAATTCATAAGTTTATGTTTGCTTCACAATTTAATGAGTATTTACTGTATTTATTTGTTAGATTGCTCGATTATATCTTGTGTCTGACCTTTTGCACAACTCCTGTGCTAAAGTAGCTGGTGCATCACATTATCGTAAATAGTAAGTGACCATTCTATGAGTCAAACATTTTAAAATTGTAAATATTTTTATTCTAAAGTCCTAATGCTTTTATGACTTTGTTCAGTTTTGAATCAAAGCTAATCCAGATATGTGGGGATCTCTGTGCATCACACAAGAATATACAAGCCAGGCTGCAGGCGGAACAGTTTAAGGTAAGGTTTAAGGTTACATTTCATAATTTAAGCCAAGGTTAAATGTATTTTACAGACGATGGCTAAACACATTTCATGTTCTTCCTCCACAGCAAAAAGTAATGAATTGTTTCAGAGCGTGGGAGGAGTGGGCAATATACCCTGAGCAATATTTAATCTTCCTACAAAATATATTTTTGGGCTTCACTAAACTAGAAGAGGAGGTCATAGAACCACCAAAAGTGAGCAAGGTACGTTCAGTTGCCTTTCAAATGTGATTTATTTTGAGGTTGAGACTGACACTGTGGTTTGTTCTTCAGGAGGTGCCCTGTGATCTGGATGGAGCTCCTATTGATGCGTCAGTGTTGACCAGAGCAGACGACCTGGATGGCTGTCCTCTGGGCTGGGACCCTCTGGATGGAGAGCCAGTCGATGACTTGGATGGTGTTCCTTTAGGGACCTCCATTGATGATATTGATGGACTTCCCTGTAAGTATATTGAAATTGATTGGAAGCGCTTATATTTAGTTTTTTAAAGCAGTTTCATTGTGAATGAGTAGTTTTGAAAGAAGTTTTTTGTCTACAGTGGAGGATGGCGCTCACAACAGAGTGCCTTTGTCAAAATGGGAGAAGATGAGTGATTCTGGGATGTTTTCATCAGGTAACTCAGTCTCTTTGTCTGTGTTTACTCAACTGTTCAATTAAGAACGATTTCACCTTTTTATTTTTACTTTTTAGTCAAGACTGCTTCAAAGTGGGACAATGTGGAGGAGCAAGACAGTGATAATGAAGCACGGTATGCCATGTGCTAAGTGTGTCCACTACAAGTTAGTAAATGAAGCCTATGCAAATGTGCATTTCTTTTCTCACATCTGCAGAAAGAAAAATGGTGGTACTGATGACTCCGACAGTGACAGCAGCGACTCGTGCTCCTCCTCCTCCAAATATGAAAGTGCAGACTTCCAGAGCTCCCTCAGAAGTTTCCAAATGTCTGAGACTAAGAGAAAGCGATTAAGGGAGTGTGAGGTAAGTGTCTTTGGACTCCTGAGCTTGTAAAATATCTCTGGCCTCTAGAATGCTTACTTGTTATTGTGATGCCACTTCAAATGGATGAACTCACAATTCACGATCTGTGCATATTCTTTGTTGCCGATTCCTGTTTCACTGTGAATATAGGTTTCACATCACATTTTGTCTTGTTAAGGTGAAAGTTTTGAAGATGCAGGATGAACTGGAGTCGGGTAAGAGGCAGAAGAAGTCGGGAATGAGCATGCAGCAGCAAGTGGAAACCTATAGGAATAAGCTTCTGCAGAGAGTATGTTTAGATACTTCCACAAAATACTCAAATAGTGTCTTTGATATAAATGTTTTAAATAGTGTTTCTATACAACTCCTAGGAATTTGACAAAGAAACTGTAAATAGCAAGTCATCTACATCTAAAGAGAAATCAAAAGATGACAGAAAGAAAGAGGAAAGCACTAGTAGACGAGGAAGAAGCAGGGATTCAGATGGAAGGAGATCAACAAAGTCCAGATCAAGGTAAACAATTATTTCATTTGAAAGTTGCTCTACAGTTTTCTCTTTAAAAATGTGCTTTGCTTCTCGGCCAGGTCAAGATCCCCTAAACGTTCCAAACGCTCTCGATCCTCATCTCCAAATCAGAGACGAGAGAGGTCCCGGTCTCGATCGCCGCATCGCTCGCATAAAAAATCTAAGAAGAGCAAACATTGACTTACGTTTGAACCATTCACACAGTGCTTCTCAAATAAGCAGCCGCTACTGCGTTACATTGTTTTCCAGCACTATTTTGTATATTGAAGTTTCAACAATTTCCGTTTTAATGTTTTTTTTTAGAGGGATAATCAGACCTTGTTGCTGCAAAGCTGTGAAAGCAAAAGACAGAAACTACGGTTGTGATGAAATGTATGTCTAACAAAAGTATGATTGTGACATTGATGCATTTTTAAGTAAAACTATGTATTGAGATCCCGTTGGTGAGGACTTTTATTGAGGAAATTGATAAAGCATTTGGTTAACAAAATCGAGTATGCAACATCACAGAAGTACAGTTATTTTATCATGAAATGTGCTTTGTTTTTGTATCAAAAGTAATTCAGAGACAAACTACAGTCCTTATGATTAAGATCTTCCACATACTGTTGGCTTCTTGGTTTGTCATTAGGACAGAGGATTTAAAAAGCTGGATTTTGTAGGCACATTTAACAGGTAAACTATTTTCAAACCACCACCAACACATCATTTACACACTAACATACAAGTAGATTTGAAATGTATACGTTTGGAAAAGAGGGAAAATAGTAAGGTGCCCATTTAATTAGTCTTCACACTGGTTTAGTCACAGTCATACATATCCAAACAAACATTTTCAAATCTGACAACACTGTTCAAAATGACAGAACAGTTCAAGGGAATTGAAACCAAGGAGAAACGTGACATGGGATCATTTCCCTCTTGTTGGCGATCTCCTGCTCTGAGTTAACCGTTGGGTAGCTGAGCCCAGGTTGCTGAGGACACTCATGCTGAATACTGTGCTCAGTACTTTTTGACATTGATGAAAACCTTGATGGCTCCAGTGAAGTCTGCTGAAAGTAAAACCTCAGTATGATCCGTCTTAAGTGCACCTGCAAAGAAAAGATGATGTTAAACAAGCAACAGAAAAACACAGATATGTCGTCGTAGTTTGGTCAGAGGTTACCTGAGGGTATGGTCTCAGAATCTGTGGAGTCCAGACTCTTGCACTCAGCTTCAGGCTTCTCTGCGATGTTCTCCTGTGGAACAATAAGCCCTGGGTGTGGTGCAAAAATGGCTGAGGTGACCACTGCATTGTGTGCTGAAATGAACAAAGAAGTTAAATGACAGCTTCCAAACGCTTGTAGAACGCTAACAGAAAACATTCCTTTAGAGGCATTACCTTTGATTCCTTCCCAGAAGTCATTGCGGTCACGACGTACAGAGGTGAATTTGCTCAGGTCATGGTAAGTGCTCCATATGTAGATATATTTATCTTCCGAGCCACTCACAATGAATGAGTAGTCGTGGCTGTGGAAACATTGCAAAGTTACCTTCCAAAAGTTTACTAAATACTAAATTGTCACTGGGACTTGACTCTGCTCACCTAAAGCTGGCTTTAATCTGGCTGCTGCTATTGACATAACCTTTATATTTCATGGATAAAGACAAGTCCCTCAGGTCGTAAAGGCGAATGCGGGAATCATTGGAGGTCACCAAAATCTGGATAAGAAACAGAACGGTTTGAGTAACTGAATAACGGCGTCAGAATAATTTTATAAGAGTTAAAAAATATGCACCTTATTCTCTCCCGGTAAAGGTTCAATTCCTGTGATTTTGCGGCCCACTTTATTTCTACCTCTTGTTGACCTCACATGAATTTGGGTGTGGTATTTTAAACGCTGTCGATTCACATTTGAGGGTAAGAATTAAGTGTTGTTAAGAAATAAGCTCATAATATTAGGTAAGAGGATTTAATTACCTCTGTGTCATAGAAGATGCATCGGCCATCGTAGGTGCCAATCACAGCGTACTTCCCATTTTGACAGAAGTTGGCAGCAGTGATGAGCCGAGTTTGACCATCCACCTCGTTCCACAAAGCCACTTTTTTATCAGGAATGTTCCAGAGTCGCAGCTTTCCATCAAGAGAGCCACTAAGGAAATATCGGTCATCCTGGGTAAACAAGATAATGTAACACATGTATTACTGCCTTATTGAAACGGATATGTGTTAAATCAGTAATATAATGCAATGAAACGACCAGACTTACTCTTGGGTGGAAAGCTATGGCTGTAACAAAATCTATGTGTTGAAAACAGCACAAACACTCCCTCCTGGATATGTGCCATAACCTCACAGTTTTATCCATCGACGAAGAAAGTAAAAAAAAGTTCTGCAACAAAAAACACGTCAGACTATATTGGTCATGTATTTAGTAAACAGGGGAAGTTGGGCATCACCTTTGACCAGGACAGGTCTAATAGGTCAGCTGTGTGACCTTTGTACTTGCAGAAGGGAACCGGGCGGAAAGGAGCGCTCCTGTCATCTGTTTCTGGGTCTTCTGGAACACAACTTGCCTACAATTTGAAACACAAAGTCACACTGGCATCTATGGATTTATGATGTTTCTGAGTGTACAAAAATGTACTTACGGCTGTATCTGTGTCGGATTTAGAAGAACATAGACTTTCCTGAGATGGAGATGGTGAAACACGACCTGAACAAGTGTTTGGAATGTTACAAAAACAAGTACACATTGAAATAATGCAATAACTAAGATGTGTTTACCTTCAGTGTTGTACTTTATTCTCATATTAGTAAAATAGTCAAAGGCTGTTTTTAGCACCCAAATACGAACTACATTATCCTGCCCTGCAGTTGCCAGCAGCCTCCCACAATGAGAAAACTTCATGGTCCAAACAGCACCCTGAGGGAGCACAGCAAGTCTTCTAAGTAAACATACAACCTTGAAAATGTATAAAGAGTTTTGCTAACCATGTGTTCTCCACTGAGATCTTGCACAACTTTAATCTGATCAAAGTCGAAGGGTCCCTTTAAACTGTGTGCCGCCTTAAATTTGGCAGGCCGAGTGTAAGGCATGCCCTCATCATCACTGGAGGATGGATCATCCTGATCCGTGTGGAACACTGAGACCAGAACAAACAACTCAATACAAAAGTCGTCACTTTAAATTATTTTTGTGGAAAATACAATTATACCTTCATCACGGACACTTTTCACTTTGTTCACTGCCTTCTCTCCATATTCTTCTGCAAAATGCTTGGCTTTCTTTACAGACTTGCCCAGAAATTTCTTTAACTGAGTTCTTGGGTAAACAGCAATATTGAATTAGTTGATATGTTATAAAAATAAAAAAATATCAAGACCTCTTACGTTTTCTGTTTCAGTTTCCCTCCATCAGTGTCTGTCATTGGTGCTGATGGTTTGTCATCATCATCTGACTGTGCAGCATCATTTCTAAAGAGGAAAGTATCAAAGTATAAGTCATTTTTCCTCTAAAGGGAAAACAAGATCTAATCTTTTCTGCTCACGTGATGTATTCCTTGGTCCTCCTCATGATGTGCAGAGTGAGTGGGTTGATTCCTGCAGGTAGTTTCTCTTCAGCCTGGATTAAAGGAATCTCCTCTCCAGTATCCAGATTCTTGATCATCACACTAGCCAGAATTTCCTAGTTTCAGATGGCAAATAACAATGAATATAATGCTGCTGCATTATAAATGAAACATAAAATATAAATAAACCTCATCAGTCAGTTCTCTTCCAGAATCGGAGCGTGGACGCTGAGAGCCCGGAGATGGCTCTCCACTTTGAGAGCAAGACTGTTCATCGTCATTTTCCTTCAGACAAAACGAGAATAATAAACATTTTATATTTGACTTTGTATCCTAAATATATAATGCCTCTTACCTGTGCTGTGACCACCTTGTCCCCACTTGTGGCACTGGCTAAATCCAGAGAATGCTGCAGGTCTTTGGTCAGACTCCTCACAGTGCTGCTGGGAGACAACAGGCCCGATAGCTCTGGGACTTCAGGACTGATGGGGTTTACTGCACACACTTAGAAATGACATTCAAAAGTAACACTTAAATATAGCCGCAAGCGGCAATGATCGGCCCTCGCCACGCCGCCGCCACACCGCCGCCACGCCGCAAGAGGAGGGGGCGCTAACGCGCCCCAATTGTCCTTTTATCACGCCTACTGCTGAATCTGTGACGCTGTCACATGTTCTCCCCTTTGTTTTACCATCAAAAAGCAATTTTATTTTGAATTCTTGAATGAAAATGTGGATAACTTTTGATGGTCCTGAAGATGAGTCTCACCAAATTTCAGGTTAATAGGGCTGACGCCCTGGGAGGAGTTTGTGAAAGTCTAAAGTGTAAACATGTTCTGGCCCCATTGGAATAACATGGGAGGTTTCGGTCATCGTTACGGCAACGCCATAACAATTATGACATGGGTCTCATTGACTTTTTTGATGGGGATGCTAAAATTGAGTTGTGTGTCAAATTTCATATAATTTCGCAAAACTAAACATTTAACCTCCATATAAAATCTGTAGGGGGCGCTGTGGCGCCAAATGAATTTATTTCACTTCAAGTAGGTTTAGGGCAAAGAGTTTAACAACTGATTCTAATTTGACGCAATTCGGACTTTATCTGCGCAAACGGCAGAAATTTTAAATATGGGAGATTTCTGAAATTTTAGTTACAGTTTGCGGCTTCGCCGCACAGAGACCGTGAGAGGTATCAATGTAATTTGGATAACTTTTGATGTCCCACTCCTCAGTAGCATTTTCACCAAATTTCAGCTTTTTAGGGCCAACGCCCTGGGAGGAGTTCGTAAAAGTACGACGTTTGGAAAGACTCCGAAGTCATGATTAGCCATTTTTGAAGCAATATGGCCGACATTTGGTTCGGGGGACGGCGTTGCCGTAATAATATTTTTTACTTCTCTTGTCACCATCTACCTCTGCGCCAAATTTCATGATTCTACGATCAGATTTTTTTTGGGTCATTTCCCATCTCTCAATGCATTTTTGGTACATTTGGTGGCGCTGACGCGCCAATTTTTTTTATTTTAGAAAAGGGAAATAGCCAGAATGTAGAGAGGCACGATTTTTAGAGGTGTGCAAATTTTTGTGACTTTTCGTCAATGTTCACTGGGTGAAAAATAGGGGGGTTGGTCCCGAGAAGAAGAAGAAGAAGAAGAAGAAGAAAGAAAGAAAGAAAGAATAATATTCCGATGCGAAAACAATGTTTCCCATTTTTCAAATATCATAAACTATACATTTTCGGAAAGCGCTCGCGCTTTCCTACCTCATGGTGTGGGTCCCTGGTCACTGACGGGTACTTTCGATAATTTTGAGTGGGCTCCGCCCACTTTGTGTTTTTGGCCCTCTATACAGTAATAATGTTCAATTTTTGCATTACATGCTTATATGCACGGAACATGCAAGAGATGGGGAACGTATTCGTGAGCTACTTAGCGCAAATGAGTGCTTTATATGGGGATGACGACCGCTTCGCGGTCGTCATCCCAATGTAAAGTGCTCGTTTAGTGCGAACTTTTGCACGGGCTTCGCCCGTTTACAACGGTAATGTTCCATTTTCCTACAACTAATTAGTATGCACGGGGCGTGCATGAGTGGAGGAGTGCGTTAGTGAGTGTTTGGAAGTGGGCGAGCGCTTCGCGCTCGATTTCGTGCGCACTACGTGCGCACTTTCGCAGCCGTGCTTCGCACGGCCTTACGAGATTAATAGGCCTCTCGCCAGCTTGTGGCGCTCGGGCCTAATAATAATTAATTACAAAACAACTATAAAGTACTATAACTATAAACTGACATTTAAAAATTGGTCTTGCACAATCTTACCCTCAAGTCCACTGGGCCTTAGAGATTCCTGAGACTTTTTTGAAGGCAGAGTTTGTCTGGATGGTGGGGGCGGCCGTGGGGGTGGACCGCCGCTGGGAGGCGGTGGGCGTGAGGGAGGAGGCTTCTTGGTGCTAGCTACAATGTCCGGTTCCACTGTGAACTGGCGTGGAGGTTTAGAGGGTCCAGATGAATCAGAGTCTAGTGAATGGTCTGCGATTGGGATCTGGTCTAAAAGGTCGGCAGGGCTTGGCTCTACTTCTGGACCTGTTCGTGCCCCATCAGGATGTCCTAAAGTTCTGGTAATATCTGGGGGCTGTGAGGGTCCGGGCTCTAGGAAGTCCAGGGGTTCAAGTGCAGCATCAGAGCTTGCTCCGTTGGTCTCTGCACCTTCTGCTTGTTCCTCCTCTCTCTCCACAGGCAAAGGACCACCAGCTGCCTCCAGTTGCTCCACAGGAACTTCCTGATCTTCACTCTCTTCTGCTGGTGCCGACTCTGGCTCCGCTCTTACATCAACACTGAGCTTGTCAAGCAGCTGAGCCACCTCACCAACACTTCCCTTTTGACTCTCCTCTATAATACTGTCAATGATCTATAAGAAAGAAAACCAATTGCTAAAGTTGACACATGTGTATACATGTAAGTTAATATTAAAATGGCATTGTGCTAACTTATTGCAAGTGATTTCACAAATTAATAGTCATTAAACTGTTGCTGAGACAACAGATCTACCTGAAGAGAGTCGTCTTGTTGAACGGCAGCTTCCGGAGCAGATTCATTACGATCGTCTTTTCCAGTGTTAAGAGATTTCTGTGCTAGCTGTTGAGTAGGAAGTTAAAAAGAAAAAAAAACAACTTGTGGTTTATCAGATAACAGAGAAAGCCTTCGAACGCAGAGTAATTTAATCATTGCTCAGTACTTTTTGACAAGTCCTCCAGTCAGCGATTAACTTAAATTTAGTAATGATCATTGATGTTTTTATTATTTGCTTGTATAGTGATTTGAATGCATTTTCCAGTTAAGTTTTAACTTAGCTTTGTGTAATAATTGTGCTGTACAATTAAGCTCGATTTGAATTAACTTAAACAGACACTAAATCACTTAGGCCTATGTAGATCTACTTTATTAATTCACCGCTTCTCATTTTTCCATTTTGACCTGACGACTAAAATCGATTCGCAGGGTTCAGTTTGCAGTCCACACACACTTGTGTGGACTGTAAAGTGAACTTGGCTTAAACAAACATACCTTGGGTGAGGGAATGACAAACTTTGCAGGTGACCTACAACACAAAAAGTACAGCTCAGCAAAAGCACGCGAACAGGCCAGGGGTTTAACTGCATAAAGTGTAATGAACATGAAAGGATCACTTGTTATTACTTCATGATAATGTCCAAGGATGTAATAAAGGGATGATGCTTTGGACAAACAGATTTTCTATTAACCTGCTGCATGACGCGGTTCAAAGTTCAATTTACGCCAACAGAAAACGAGAATACAATGAGTTTCTTACACTTTTGGAGACGGAGTATAATTGACGTCCTCCGGAGCATCGTAGAACTCTTCGGTGTCACTTGTATCAGACGCCATGCTAGCAAGTTAGCACACAGCTAATCCAAGTCTGCATGCAGCCGTCAAAAATGTTACCCTTTCTTATGTGTTAGATACATGGAACTTCCGCTT
This sequence comes from Eucyclogobius newberryi, assembly GCF_026437365.1. Taxonomy (NCBI): domain Eukaryota; kingdom Metazoa; phylum Chordata; class Actinopteri; order Gobiiformes; family Gobiidae; genus Eucyclogobius; species Eucyclogobius newberryi. Next base: position 15,970,456 of record NW_027315779.1, read on the forward strand.
ACATAAAGCGATGTTTACAGTCCAGAGGGAATTGGGCCCTTCGTCGTCAAATAACCCTTGTCTTGTCATGTCATAGTCGTAGAAAGCGTTAGCCTTATGCTAAACACACCAACCGCATCAACAACAACCGGTGCACGTTAGCTAAACGTTGTCTCAGTTTGCACAGAATGGACAGTCTTAACAAGGCGTTATAAGCAGCTGCTTTTAGGTTGTAGCGGAGCTGTCAATCTACCAAACGAAGCCAGTGATCCACGTATAAACAAAACACAGACGGAAAAAACACATCAGCCAAAGAGAAGGAGGAGTGACACAGGCGGGGCGCGTTTGTTTGTCCACTGTTGCTTTGATCCAGACACGCAGAGCCCTCTAGTGGACAAACTGAGCATCACGTAAAAGCTAAAAATCGAAACCTTATTTTTAAACCTTATTATATTATAGGTAATTAATACATTCGTTCATTCTAGTAAAAGTCAAAAAGCTTTATCAACTTTGAATATTCATGAATCGTTCAATATCCACTCATAAGATAAGATGACTGTTCTAAATTACAGTATTGCTTATTGGTTACTGTTTGTATTGTATCAAATGTTTTTATTGTATCAACTGCGTGTTCAACATTAAAGATAAAAATGAAATAAATAATTACTGCATTCAGTGTTTATTCATTGATAAAGATAAGATAAGCTAAGATAAGATAAGATAAGATAAGATAAGATAAGATAATCCTTTAATGTCCACACAAGGGGAAATTTCGTTGTTACAACACAGTAGAACAGGAGGAAAGGACAGATTATAGGAAGTTTAAAAAAAAAAACACTCTTAATAGAACTCTTGGGAACTCTTGGGAAATAAAATAAAATAGATAAATACAAAAATAGAAAGATAAAGATAAAAATAAGATAATAATGATAATAGAATAAAATGAAATAAAGTAAAAATATCTAGCACAAGACTAGGTAATACTATTAGCAGGTAAGTAAACAGAATAAAAACAAAATAGAACACTCTTATTTACAGGTATTGCACATGGTTACATCAGTATTGCACATGTTCAGGGCTAGCAGTGTTTGTTATAAAGTCTGACAGCAGCAGGAAGGAAAGACCTGCGAAACCTCTCCTCACACAGCGAGGGTGGATCAGTCTCTCACTGAAGCTGCTCTCCAGCGCGGACAGAGTGTCCTGCAGAGGGTGAGACTCATGGTCCAGCATAGATGTGAACCTAGCCAGGACCCTTCTGTCCCCCACCTCCTGCACCGAGTCCAGAGCACAGCCCAGGACGAAGCTGGACTTCTTGATGACTTTGTCCAGCTTCTTCATCTCCCTCTCTGTGATGCTGCTGCTCCAGCAGGCCACACCATACAGGAGCTGATGTCATCACTGAGTCGTAGAGGTCTTCTTCTACGGAAGTCCACCACCATCTCCTTGGTCTTTCCCGCGTTGATGAGGAGGTGGTTCCGCTGACACCAGTCCACAAAGTCCTGCGCCAGTCCTCTGTACTCCGCATCATCGTCGTGCGTGATGAGTCCGATGATGGCAGAGTCGTCAGAGAACTTCTGCAGGACACAGCTGCCCATGTCGTGTCTTAGGTCTGCAGTGTAGAGGGTGAAGAGAACAGTGCCCTGGGGCGCCCCCACACTGCAGGTCCGAGTGTCAGACACACAGTCCCGGGCTCTCACAAACTGGGGTCGGTCTGTGAGGAAGTCCAGGATTCACTCTGCCAGGTCATACTCCATACCAGCCGTCTCCAGCTTGTCCCTCAGGAGCAGCGGCTGATGGTGTTGAAGGCGCTGGAAAGATCGAAGAACAGGATCCTCACAGTGCTGCCAGGCTTTTCTAGGTGAGAGAGAGAGCGGTAAACTACAATGCAATAGTACCAGCAACACCATGTATTTATATATCAACTCAACCAACCAACCAACCAACCAACCAACCAACTAATCAGCTTTTCATACAAAAAGATAGAGACAAAGTGCATCACAGTCAATTAAATACAATCCCACATCCTTTTGATAAACAATATAATGAATAAAGGACTCAATAAAAGATTTCATTAATTTAGAGAAAAAAATACTTAATTTGTAAATAATATGTATGCATTTTTATTTATTAGTTACTACAGGGACACATGGACTTAGACCTAATATTTTAATATTAATCTTAATTACATTATTTGTCTTATTAACAACAATGCTGTGCCATATCAGATTATTATTTACAAACAGAATACAATAATACATTCTTATTGGGGAGTTTTGATTTGCTCTTGCCTGATTTCAACAATTTCAGCATTTTGATTAGGCTACCACCAAGCATGGGGCTTAAAGACTTAACAGCTTAATCTATTTGAATATCTGAGTTTTACAGACAAAGCTAACATTGAAAAATACAATATGCCTACATATGCCAGTGTTACCTTTGATATCAAGGCTCGGTTTCTATTGCCTGGTTCTGCATAATTTCATTGAGCATAACTTATCCAGTAGTGTTAGTACACACTGCTAACACTGTTAGCCCTGAACTGTGTGATGATAAATGATGTGTCATTTTTCTATTATAATCATGTGCAAAACCCTTATTGAAGTCACTTTACCTGTCATTTATGCTGCCCATGTGCTGCACTGCAAATAATCATAGCCACTTACTGTACATATTTATTTGTTTTTTTTTCTGTCCATATGCCGCACTGTACACAACATGGTCATAACCACTTACTGTACATATTTATTTTTACCAGCAGTGTGTACGATTTTATGTATATTTTTGATGTTATTTATATTATCTTATTGCATGTTTCTATTCCCCTGCTGTTCTTGATTTGGGAATTGCAACAGAATCAATCAATCAATCAATCAATCATCAATCAATCAATCAATCAATCAATCAATCAATCAATCAATCAATCATTCTTTCATTCATTCATTCTTCCAATCAATCAATCAACCAACCAACCAACCAAAGTAAAAGCAGAATTCTCCATCTCATAAAATGTAATTACCAGGTAAGAAGAATTAACGAGGACTATAAATATCTAAGGTTTGAAAGTTGCAAACTTTGGTGTAAAGTTACAGAGCCATTAGCACGTTCATACAAACAAGACAGCAACTTGTTACAGGTTTTTAGGAATTTTCCCTTAGAGACACTTTATTTAGTAACGGAAGTTTGTAGCCAATGGTAAAAGATGGCCATAGACTTCCACCAATAGAAAGTTCAGATGTTCGTGTCTCTCAATAAGCTCTCCGTGCATTGGTCAGAAGGAGGAAGGAGGTCTCTCTGTATAAGTGGAATTGAGGGGCTTGGGAGGAAAACAAGGACGCTAGTTATCGCTCTCTCCGCTCAAGGTATGGATTTATTTATCTAGAAGTTTACAAAACACATTTCTTCTAAATCTAACGAATAAGGCGCTTTATAAGTCATTGCGAGGTGTACGGATACGTGTCAGATAGTTTCTAATGTTTATTTGAAGGAGGTGGCTGAGAAACCACACCAACTCCTCCTAACTAGCGCAACAAACTTATTTCAGCATTTCAGCTGTTTGTTCGTAATAATAACCAAACAATCGCCATGCATAAATGCGTGTTAATGTGGCACGTGAAAAAAGGACAGTCGTCATTGTATTTAAATGGATCATGTTCAATGTAAAGGTTAGCATAGCTTGTTAGCTTAGCCGCTTAGCCTCTTCCCTCTGGAGGCAGTGCACAGCAACATGGCCATAAAATTAGCAGAGCTCGGGTCTCAGGCTGCCTCAGTGACAGTGCAGGTGCTGAGGCTTATAAACACACTCATGTCCAACAAGGACTGCCCTGGGCCAGCTGACAAGCTAACTGCACCTCCATATAGTTTACTCATATGTTAGGCATTTGTTTTAGCCTCTGCTCAAACTAACATACATGACATTTTAACTATAATAATGTTATATATATATATATATATATATATATATATATATATATATATATATATATATATATATATATATATATATATATATATATATATATATATATATATGTCACACAGTTTGATACATTTACTGTAAAAATATCATAACGTACTTTTTAAATCTTCAAGATTGTTGTTACAATTACTAGTCTTTTTAATTTATCCATAATGTAGTCTGTACTTTTATTAATGGGTGTAACAGGCCTTTTTATTGTTAGAATATAGAGGCGATTCTTCCCAAGCTTCACGCTTATTTTTAGATTCAATTAGCCCAGTTTCATGTGAAGCAACAAGTTACAATTGTACTGCAACTCCCTCATTTCCAAGAGCAACCTTCAGAAACTTCAGTACTGACTTTATGTAGCTGTTTGGATAGTATTGTCATTGTAACCTGTTGTTGTAGAAAAAAAAAATCTGTTTACTACAACTGAATCTTTAGTCAATACAATGGAACACTCCTGGACGAATGAGGGATTACGTCAACATGTAACTTGTTTACATGTAACTTGTTTACATGTTGTATAATATGTATAATATATATATATAAGATAAGATAAGATAAGATAAGATAAGATAAGATAATCCTTTATTGTCCCACATGGGGAAATTTCATTGGTGCAACGCAGGTAGATACAGAGGTAGATACAGAAGAACAGATCACTTATAGGAAGTCTGATAAACATTTTCAGTAGAAGATCTCCTATAAATAAATAAAAACTCCCATAGACAAATAAATACATAAATACCATTGCATGTGATCCCGACAGTAATTGCACATGAATATGTGTCACGACAGCACATAGATTGCACATGAATTTCACAGTAATTGCACATGAATTCCAACAGCAATTGCACATACGACAGAATTGCACATCAGTATTAGGTTAGGTCAGTATTGCGACGGGATAACGTGACGATCTCCGGGTAAGACGACTGTTGTCCGCAGTTTCATGAGTTCTTCCTTTGTGGAAACGCGGTACGGCGCCGGCCGGGGGGCGGGGCCGGAGCCGGGGGACTCAGAGCCAAGACACATCGCAACGACACGACGAAAACACTCAATCCAGCCGAATAAAGTCAAAACAAGTTAATTTAAAGCGATTCCAGTGCGTGTCCCGATCGTTCGTGAAGTTCCTCTTTCATATAAACGTGTACATAAACGTGTACCGACGACACGCCGTACTTTAGCGCGGCCGGAGGGCGCGGAGGGGGGGCTGGTGGGCTCTCTCGGAGCTAGCTCACGTCACAACAACACAACGAACGCAACGAAAAACGCTCAAATCCAGCCGAAAAAAGTCAAAAACAGTTGAATTAAAAAACTATTCCAGCGCGTGTCCCTATCGTACAGTAAAATAGAAAAAATATACTAACTATATTTACAAAATATAGGAGATAAAGCACAATAAGTGTGAGAAAGAAGAGAGAGCGTTTACACCGGGCTGCCAGCTGTACCAGCGCCTTATGACGTAAATATATATATATATATATATATATATATATATATATATATATATATATATATATATATATATATATATATATATATATATATATATATATATATATATTCATTTTACTTTTACAACCTTATTTCAGAGGTGTGGTTTTGGCGAGGGGATGGAGCACCCTGTTCACAGAGGGGAAACCATGCCTGTGGGACTTCATGACAGGTATGAACCTCATTGTTTTGGTTACATAATGAAATGTATACATTCTGTCTGAGATTAAGATGCAGTTTCCAACTAGCTCTAAACTGTGTTGAAATTACATTTTCACAATTTATTGTAAAGGGATTTAAAGAACCGTTATTAGTTTTTATTACGTTAATTACTTTTAATTTGTGGAAACCCTTTTAACAAATGACAAGTTCAAAATGGAAAAAAAGTCTGCGTCCTGTGGGCAGCCATCACAGTTCGAGTTTCTAAAATTACACACAAAGCAATCTTTGTCTCTATCATCACTGTTGCCATTTGTCTGTCTACAATCCTATTTTCTACAGTTCGCTCATACTTCCCAACCTTGTGTTTCATCCATTTATCTTTTTATTGTCGTGTCAGTTTATATTAATTATAGTTTTCAGTCATATGACTTTGGGTTCTGCTTGAGGTCAGTTGCCATGGCGACTCACTACATGCATGAGGAAACATGCTGCGTTACAGTTGTCCTCGGAGGTTTGAGCTCGGACCTTGGAAGGTTTTCTCCGGGTTTCTGTGTTCTTGGGAACACTTTATAGTTTATGTACAGTAATGTAACTAATGCAAACTGAGAACTTCAGAAATCAGACAAAACGCTTACCCAGTCAAATTAAATTATTAACACAGACATTGTTGTTAATAATTGTTATATTTACAATTTATAAATCAATATTTGACAGTGAATTCTAGGCTTTTGTTGTCATTAGCTCTGTATCAACTTTAGCAAAATTAGGATAACATATAATAACTCTGTATTTATGACTGCAAGCGCCACAGAAGGAGGTTTTCAGTCGTCCAGGTGCCCCAGGTCACCCTTGAAAAAGAGGTCTTGAAGTCAATGGCCTCTTACCTGGTAAAATAAAGGTTATTGAATAAATAAAACTAAAGCGAAAATCACACAATACTCAATATTAAAGGAGTCCGCCTATATTAACCTCTACTTATTACATCTATTTCAAAAAGGACACATACGTTTGTCCACTTTGATCGGCTCTTCCTCCATTTGACCCTGATAGAGAAAAGCTGTAGATGAACGCTGTTGAACAGAGATTTACTTTTAGTCTGATTTTGCAAGATTGTAGCTGAATGTGTGAGGTTTCTTTGGCTTTCCTGATTTTGGCTTGTCATCATTTCTCCATTGGGCATCAGGCCAGTGCATTTCATAAATGTGGAGTTTTTCCATCCTGTCGATTTTTAACTCTTGCCACATACATACATACATACATACATACATACATACAATCCTTTCTACATCCACTTTCTCACTCTTGAATGACTGATGCTTTTTGATGTCATTTTTATGTGATATCTTCTTATAGTACAGCTGTGTCTTATGTCTTTTGCTTTAATATGACAACTCTAATTGATTATATAGTGGAACAGTTTGAAGAGGAGGGGACATCCGTTTAGTAAGATAACAACTATCTCGGCTTTTTTCGAGTTTCCATACTGGATCGAGCTTGGCATGATCAAAGAAGTGAGATCATTTGCTACAAAGTGAAAGGAACAAATTAATGAATGTTCTTTCAAAATACAAACTTGATTTTGATGCAACACAGGGTTTGATGCCTGAATAATGACAAACACTTGACGGGGCGTCAGTAGCTCAGTGGTAGAGTGCACGTCTTCCAAAGGTCGGCGGTTCAACTCCCCGAACGGTCAGAGCGGTCTCATGCGGCCTCATGCGGCCTCATGCTGCCTCATGTGAATACTGCTGTTGTGTCCTTGGGCAAGACACTTAACCCAACTCGCCCCCCAGTGTCTGCGTACATCTGGGGTGTGAATGGGTGACTGGTTCCTTGATGTGAAGCGCTTTGATTACCTTGACGGTAGAAAAGCGCTATATAAATTTACCATTTACACTTTTTAAATATAATAGTTCTGATATAGAAAACCATTCAGAAAATGACCAACTTTGTCCTATTTATTTGTTTATTCTTTAGTATTTATTCTTTTTTTTAATATATATATATTTTAGTTTCATTAGTTTTTAGTATCATTAGTGTCTGCTATTAGTTACTTATAACTGTATTTCTTACTAACATCACAGTAAATGACAAACAAATTGTAATTTTAAAAGTTAAAGGCGCAATGGATGATTTTTCGGCGATTTGAGAACGCAGGTGGAAGTGCGCATGCGCACTCCCCCGTGCGGACTGATACAACACACACGTGCGTTTGTTTATTAGCGCAACGGAGCGCATCGCATCGCTCGTCTCCCGTAGATTTCAGTCCACTTCTGCGTCAGCTCGAACTGTCTTTCTCCGTCTTCATTTTGTCCCGTACACTGAGGGAACTATATTATGATAGATCCATGCGCTTAGGCACGCGGAAACGTGGGGACGAACCGCACGCGGCTGCAGGTGAGCGGTAGGTGCGTTTTATGATTGATACGTGGCAGGACTAATCGGCAGTCCACACCACGAGGAAATAAGACTTAGATTTGTGCCAAAAAATCGTCCATTCAACCTTTTAAGTTAAAAGTTACTTGACCATTGTGTTTTCCTCAACATTCTACAAAATCTATGTTTTCAGGTTAGACAAGATAAATAAAATGTTGGGTCATATCAGGATATTGTATCGATTTCGCAAAAAAACCTCCTGACAGAAATTAACTGATTAAAATGAAAATGTGTTTTTGAATAAAAAGGCAGATGCATTTAGGCTTAAATAAGTATGTTTCCTTAACTCCTAAATTATCCTTGATTTGGTCAATGTTCAGCTGCTTTTTTGTTTGTTTGACGTGCACGTTTTTTTTCTTCAATATAAATGAAGGGTTAGGGTGATTGTGTCAAATGTATTAAAATATCGCATCAATATTGCTGTAATTGACAGTCATATCCCATATTGAAATCTTTTCCAATATCGTGCAGCTCAACTGAGTATGCCCCACCAAAGCACTGTTCTGTAACACCGGTAACTTATAACTAGGTTAACGTTTAAACCTTCCAATATATTGTTGCTTTAGCTTGCAGCTAAACAAGCAAACCAACAAATGAAAGCTCTCATAAGATGCATATTAAATGCAATTAATATTATTTAGACAATAATTACTATTATTATATTATTACTATCCCTTCCTCCTCTAAAGATGAGCTTGAATTTGACTTGGTGTTGCTGGGTAAAAAAAACACATAGATATTTGAAAATGGCAAAATGGCAAAAGTGTAAAAATACAAATTGTTTATCTGTGCTTGCCATTTAGTCCTGGGTGTGCATCTATTTTAACAGCATGCCACCAGTGTAATCACAACTGCTTTAACAAGGTGGCACTGTTGCTTAGCTACTGGGCTATTCATGAACCCTGCGAGGCTGTTGGGAGGGAGGACTGCTTCCCCCTCCTACCACCAGAGAGCCGTGAATGCAGCAGGGCAGCAGTCGTGGTGGATACACACTATTGGCTTCCCAGCGCTGCCGCTAATATCAGCCTGTGTGAACCTGCTCTGCTTTGACCAGTGAATTTGTACATCCACTGCCGCCTCTGCCCTCTCCTTTAATGGTGTGGATAGAGTGGGATGGAAGACTGCACTGGAAGCCTTTTCATGGACATGGTCTTTGCTGTTGGATCTGCTCTTGCACCGACCTGGTGACAACAACATGCCGTTAAAATGGAAAAGCGGTTCCCCCGTCAGCTGGAAATTCCCAGTGCCAGTCCTTAAGACATCCCGCTCCTCTCCTCTTTCGCCTGCTTACATGTGAGTACCTGCTACATCGCTAAGCCTCTTCTAAGAGTGCTTCAGAGGTGGATTTACGGGCTTTGCCACTCAGAGGTTGCACTGATTATCAAATATATGAAAGCGGTATTTTGTGCGAGTAGCTTTAATTGGACAGAATGTGACTGGAGCGTTGTAGCGTGTGATAGGATTTGCCTTGTCCAGCATGTGTTCTACAGCTCTCTGGCACAGTGCTTAGCTCCTGGGACGAGTGGCAGCGTTTGCCGCTAGTCTGGACATCCTCGACTCTTGCCCTCTCCCAGTGATTATTTGGGAGAGGAGACTCAGCAGCTTGGGAGGAGCCTGCCTTTGTCAGGATGTCTGGTGTGCCCTGGTTTAGAAGCTATTGTCATCTGCTACTGTTCAGGAGGGGGGAAGGGTAGAGCGCCTCACACAGCCTGCCTCCCTGCCCTTTTATGTGCTGCTCTAATGGACAAGTCAAGTGTGGAGTGGGACTTTTGATTAGTCGCATGGAACTGGCCTACATAGAGTCAGCCAATTGTCAGCAATTAATTAGCTCTCATCTTTCCGCAGGCAGTTAAAACGATCCCATTGATCCCACTCATTCTTTTAGTATCACATTGTTAACTAATTACAAAGGTTTGATGCTAACTGTATTGTGTACATTTTTTTTGAGGCTTTCAGTATTAATTTAAGATGGATATTTTAGCTCTGACTTCACACTATGTATTGCTACTCCTCATGAACGATCACATTTATGCTTACATTTGCCAGGACAACAGAATGGATAGGTGGATACATTATGAGCCATGCCGTACCTCTGTGACAGTAAACAAATCTCCACAGCAGAACTGTGGATCACATTTTGAGCATTGTGAAGTTTTCCAATGCAATCTCAAAGGCAAGTGCAGCATGTGCACATAAGTAGCAGCAGACAGTGGCGTGTCTTCACACGAGAGTTGACGCCAAGTGGAGCATGATTAAGACCAGAGGCTCCACCTAGCTGTGGCCAGTGCGCCACAGCCCCGCCACACCGCTCACTAGAGACCACTGACTATTTTAAAGCATCTATATCATAAGCTGGGTTTGAGGCAGGCTAATATTTGGCTTCCTATTTTTAGTTACTCTCTCTGTGTGGCGAGGCAAAAGTCTTTTCTTATACCTTCACTTCTTAGGAGTTGTGATTCATTTATCTTTTTACAACCACCCAGTGCAGCAATTTAATACATATAGAGTTAGTTTAAAATGTGATGCTTGAACAAATTTGGAACATGTGCTTGACTCCGTAGACCATCTACACTGATAGAGGGCCGTTGGTCCAGATTTCACGCATGAAAATTGTGCAGCTCATGAAATAATCTGTTCAGTTGGAAATCTTTGGTCTTTTTCTGTAATTCCACAAAATGTCCTTCAAATGAATGTCAGCCCTCTATCCCGCGCATGGATCCAGGCTTCCTACAGGGGTTTGGAGCTAAGCACTTAATATGTGTGACTGCTGTCGTGGGTAATCACCTCTCGGAGTCGTCATGGCGAGCGCCCTGCCGTAAGTGTGTCAGTGCTCGCTCCGTTCTGCCACCTTCAGCACATGTCAGACGTGGTCCTTTTACCCAGGTCACCCGCTCACTGCATCATGAGCGCCAATTCAATGGGAAAAACACTTTTTATCTTTTTTATTTGTTAATTTGGGTTGATTAACAAAACTATAAATAGTCATTCTGGGGATGTAATAAACAGTTTGGGGAGATTAACTGTATTGCCCTTTTCTGAAATAAAAATGCCCTGACAACCACTTTTGCCCATAACTGAAAAAAAGGGCTGAAACGACTCCAAAATATCTGCTGAGAGAAGAGGTTTCATGACTCCGGTAAAGCAAAAATGACAGCAAATGCAACAGGAAACATCTACATTGTTTTTTTAATGAAAAAAAACAGTTTGGCTATAATGGCACTTTGTATATTTGTAATCAGGATAGAATCAAGCAACATCACTTTAGCTTCATCTGCCTCAAATTTGCCAAAAATCTCCCAATTCACACAGGCCTTTTATGCTCTTGACAACGCATTGATTTGTAAACTAATGGTTAGTTGTGGCCCTAAACGCAACCTTTTCAACTGGGGAGTTTAGCAAGGTGTGAGAGTTGTTAAGTTGATGGTTAATAATAGGCCTGTGAAGTTATTCTACAGTGTTACATTTTGCTCTATGTTAATTGGAATCAAACAGCTTAGCAAAGATGATGAAAACGTGTGATCTCTCACTCTAATGTACGGTAAACGTCACTGTATAGAGCGTTGTTTTGCCTGGCTTTATGCGTCCCGTCCTCCTCAGTTACCGAGCAAGAGTCGGCCCAATATTGACTACTTTTTGTGACATGCAATGGACAACGTGTAGTATCAACCGTAGTAAAACATTTCAGCCAAGTTGGAGCTTCATTGTCTGTTCAGGCAATCTTAAAGTCCGGATCGCAGGCTCAGAACTGCCTCTGGTCACCACAGGTCACATGCCACTCCGCTTATGCAAAAACACATCCAGCTGAAATAGGGTAAATATCCTAAAAACCGTGCACCCTGAAATGTGCCTTTTCCAGGGATTGCACTTTTTGGTTTCGCTACCCTGAACAGGATCATTTTTCATTCACACAATAGAAACCAGTGCAAGGTCTTTTTCAGGCCAGAAGACATGTTTTTACAGCCCTCAACACTTGTGGAGAATTAGCTTTTGAGGATATTATTAATTTCAATTATTAACCAAGGTTACAAGGGGCGTTTGCTTTAAAAGGTAGTTGTAGCCAGTGTGTTCTACCTTAAGTGTGTTTGCAAAAAAAAGCCCCAACTAAATCTTAATGAAAAGATTTTGAGCATTTTGAGCAATAATCATACAAGACATTTTGAGACGTTTATGTTGACTGAAAACTGGATCATCATTTTGTTAAATATCTTGTTTGATTGTAGCTACAGTAAGTTGCAAAAAGCTAAGTTAATGCTTTTTACATTTGTTGTTTGTATTTAAATGTAACAAACATTTACCACAATTAAAAGATGTACAGATGTCTTCTTACAGGGCTATACTTTTCATTTTTCCTCATGTTGGTTTTAGTTTCAATTTGTCTGTTGTTAAAGGAAGATTTGGTTGTGGGTTAACATCATATATAATAGTGAAAATACTGTATTTGCATGTGTATACATTTTGAAAGTCTCCCAATTAAATGAATCCGAGAAAATCCTCTGTACATAACGCCACGCCTCGCCGCTCATTCGGATCACACCGACAGCATTCTCTTCTCTAGCTTTGACACTTCTCAGATCCTCCAGTAGAGCTGGGCCTTCAGCTCAGGCCCTGCTTAACTTTTCATATTTCATACATTTTGTATCGGCACATTATAATATGTTCTTGTTCTTTTTGGTTTGTTTTGATGCAATCCTTCTCTGGCATGTTAGTTTGCCTTTATTTTTTAATAAGTCCGGATCTAACCCACACAAGTATTTCACAAACTAGCCAAGTAATCTTTGACATAAATACCTTGACCATAATGCACTCTCTGATTGCATTATAGATATTTAATCAGAGTCCTCGGCTGTTTAAAGATTATTAGCTGTGATTTGAGTGTTTATCATAAATTGGTGTGGACGTATCGAGCGACTGGCTTTTAAAATGTCAGGAGACCTCATCAGTAATGGGCTCTTTAGACATTAGTCACACCTGGTCAGACTGCATCAGGGCAGTACAATCAAGCATCATTACTACAGAGAACTGTGACCACACTACGGGCCGTTTGCTTTATGGTTCTTACAGAAGTCTCTTCAGCCAAGATAAAACTGCAACATGTACATCGTGGACACCTCTCTTGCAGTCAGCCCAGGGCAGCTGTGATACAATAGAGATAGAACTGACTGTTCTTTTGTTTTCATGGCCAATACCGATAGTTAAAGGACACGTCTTATACTATGTTATAATATTGTTTCCTCATCAAAAACATTTGCTCCTGTTGCATTTTGCATTGAATCCTGGTTTCTGAACTTCCCCGATGTGTGATGTCATCTACCTATGACATGGCTCCAAGATCTTCTGCGCTGTTTTAAAGGGCCTGTACCTGATTTTTTTTAACTTAAATCTGTTTATCCCCGGTACAGATGTATGGTAAAAGAATCTATTCAGGCGCTTTCTCTACAAAGCGTTATATTCTCCATGAAGCAGGAAGTGCCGTGATGGCAAAAATCGCTCTGGGCTCAGAGTTGTAATTAAATTTATTTAGTGTCCTTTTCATGCACACACATAAACAAGAGTTGTGAAAAGTGCTTATAAACTCATCACAGTGAATATTTAGGATGCTCAGAAGGCCGTAGGTAAGTGAGCGATACATGTGGATGGCTGCATACAGTCTCGAATGAACTAGTTCTGTTTTTCAGGTTTTAAGATGGTAAAAATTGGGTACAGCGCATTTAAGTCCATAAATTATCACCAGATGAGTATTTTCATCACCAGTGTCCTCTGCACTCATCTCTGTCTTGTTTTCTCTTATTTGAACGTGTCTGAAGTCTGGAGCATTATCTACATAGCTGATAGTGCTCTGTTTGTGTCCCTGCCTCATTGTCTGTGTACTCATCCTGCCATTGCCCTCAGTTCATCCTGTAAAATGCCACAAATGTTTAATCACACTCTCAAGTTCCAGAAAAATAAACGTAGTGCGTATTCAATTTTACTTAGCACTTCCAGATCATGTTGGGTTTACCTTTAGCACAGCATCAACTTTGTTTCCTGTGTGAAATTACGTCTTTTGACACGGCACTTGTCTTGGTGATATGTGTGAGTTAAAAAGGTGTCATTTTACTTGAAAGCAGATTTATTTTTAAACTATAATTTGAATTGATTTAAGTGAATGCAGAACCTGTCAGGCAGCACAGGTCTTCACAAAGCGTGACCTGGGTCTCTGGCGTCTCTGGCGTCTCAGAAACTTCATAAATTGTATCTATTTTGGTGTCTATCAGTGCACAGCTGAACATGATGAGACAGCACATACTCTTTAATCTTTTAAGACCCTTCCCATGTCAGCGAAGAGGCTGCGTTGACTTCAGCTCCCTCAAACTGTCAGGGCTCGAGCGACGTTTTTAAACTGCATGCCAACAACAAGAGAAGGGAGCCGCCATCACCTCTCTACCTCATGACTTATTTCAGCCACTCTTCCTCGTCTCTGTCACGCATCGAAGGAAAATATAACACAAATGCAAAGTGGGTTATAGTTAAGATTTAACATTTTATATACAGTTTCGTTATTTACCAAACATATGCACGACCACTCCACCACAATCGAGAATCACACTCAATGAAACAAACAATCAAACTACAATGTAAAGATGTACAATGAAAATGAATATGAATTAATTACTTTGTTAATCTGTAAATTATTCAATAAAGTTAGGCATAAGACGGTGGCAGACAGAGACTCTGAATAATGATGCTGCTGAGATGAATGTTGTATTATAGCCCGTGTCCAGACTGCATTGCTTAAAGTTAAACCTTTATCAAGTCAGATACTGTAGCTGTTTTTTCTTCCTCCTTTTTTTGTTTTTGCTTTTTGTTTTCCATCCGGCAGTCACCAACACTCCTTTGTGGTTTGGACAACCCACTCGCTGCTGGCTGCCTGTCCGACTTACCACCTGACGGGGTAAATGTACCAGTTACATGTGTCCGTGACCATAGTCCTTCACCCATCCTCCCCTGGATTAGTCCGGACCGATCCTCCTGGTCGACAGCCATTTGTCCTTGTCCAGCTCCATACCCGCCGCTCCAACGTCCGTCTCAAACTTGGTGTTATATGTCAGTGGCCACTTCCTTTCCTTGTCCCTCAGTACGTGTTACAGCATGTGAAACGGTACCCTGGTACCCTGATGCATTGTGTGTGAGGGGAAAAGAATATCTGAACATTTTGAGTTCAAAGATGTGAACACAAGAAATGTTTTTTTGAAATGTTTTTTTCCACAGCACAAGATTAGAAAACATTTCAATAAAATGTAATACTATTCTCTGACAATGCCCTGAGAAGTCGAGGCCATTTAATCAGCAAACATAGGCACTGCTGTTGGTGAGAATCTAAAGGTAATTTATTGCAACTAAATCTCGGACTAGAGAAGGACTAAGGGCCTCATCAAGAACTAGACATTAAGAACTAGACATTAGGAATAGTAACGTGTAAGGCAATGGGAATGAGAGAAAATTAAAGATCTCACTGTTGTTTGGTCATGGTTTGAGTATTTGTGAATAATTGTTAGTCGCACAATAACTGTAAGACAAAGATTTTTGACATCTGTACTGAGAAATAAACAACGCTTCTAACGGTAAATTCTGAGATGAATGAGATGCAAATTCTGAGTGGCACTTTCCTGCTTTAATAAAGGTCCATGAATAAACGATGCTGGCTGTAAAATTAGGGTTTTCTTTCATGTCGTAGAAGATCTTGCGGCGATGTCCCCCATAATGCAGCATCACCTCGCTAAAAGTCTCTTGTATTAAAAGCCTTATCCCAGGGCTATAAAACTGATTACACATGCCATTTCACATCATGTTTAGTGTAATTGAAAAGTTTATACAGGCAATAAAATAAATCGAAAAATGACCTGAACTGTTCAGCTTACACATCAAAACTCAGGCGTGCCTTCTCAGACTCGCTTCATTACATAAAACATCCTCCCAAACCCATTAGTCTCCACATCAGTCCAGTGCTGCCAGATCATTCACACCGTTTAAAGGCACAAATCCATTGCGATGCCGAGCCAGACAATTTTTGCAAAAAGATTATTTTATCAAAACATGGCCGATCTTCATTGGAAATGGAAAATTAATTGTCTTTCAACTCGGATGCCACGGTCGCAGACTGCTCTGTCATCTCCACACTGCGCTGCGCCGAGAGTTGTAGTGTTTGAAGCCCACGTTCATTGAGAATCAGGACTGTAGATCTTTGTAGAGACTTCTATGTGAGGCCACGGTCAGAATCTTTCCATCTGTTACGACGATGTTATTCATTTGCTTTGCTTTAGCTTGAATAAATCTCTGTACCCTGGCTGGTAAGACTAGCCTCTGTATATTTAGGCCCTGTTCACACTACCACACGTCTTGTTCCAATTGACCAGCTTAAATGGTCCTTTTCCGTGCTTTTGTGATATTAAATGGCAGTGTCATGTCATACTTTTTCCAGTATGTAGTATTAAACTAGCATAAAGAAACCTTATTCTCCATTTTGTTCAATGTAATCCGCAATATTGCTCTAGAATGGCATCATGATAGAAACAGGTTTATTGACTTCCTGTTCAAAGCTGCAGCACTGATTCTCCCCTGACCCTGTCTCTTCATAGTGGCATTTCACCTTGGAAAGCAGCAGATTCTCTTTTACAAATATTACATTTACGTCCATTTGACATTTGTTGATACGTGACATTTGTGAACTCTACGTGTATGACGCAGAGTATTTGGAATAATCACAATGAAGTACAGGGCTGGCGGTTGGTGGAAACGTACATTTTCAGTTGCACGACATTGCAGGATGACTGTAACTATGCAAGAATCAATCAAAACCGGAAATGCCAAAACCACTGACGTGCCCATCAGCAGAAAGAGGCAAAAGTGGGCGGGCCGGAATAATGTGATTAAAGATTATGCGACAAACGGCAATTAGATGGTCAATTGCTTAATTGCTTGGATTATAAACAGTTTAATAATATTGAAATGGTTTTATTGGCGTATATTGTTGACCAGAGGTGTAAATGCTGCTTTAGGCATTCTAGAGTAATTCTATACATTTACACATTGTTATCTCGTGAAATGTTTTACATATTTACACCCTTACTTTGTAACCTTGCTTGTTTCCTTGGTTAGTTTTCTCTGCTCACCTTGTTTTTGTATGAATATGCATGACACCTGACTGGAGACCCAGAGGAGCAGAATAGCCTTCTATTAGCACACTGTGTTTACTTACTTATGAGATGTTTGGAGACTGTTTTAACAGACGACTGACGCTTGGCTGCGTTCACTCTCAGACTTATAATTCTGAGTGGAAAGAGCTTCACTCTGATGTCGTTTTAGTGTGCACTAAATGTTCCACGTCCCAAGAGGATGCCCCCTGGAGCTTCGACTCTCACTCCCCTTCGCTGAGCGCTCGCTCCACAGACGCGAGCAGCTTGCACCACATTACATCACACGCACAGGTTCCAAGTTCCACTTAATCCTCAACATATTTTGTTTGTATTGTCTTAATGCGCAGGATTAATTTGCAGTGGGTCTTGAATCATACTCAAGAAGGAGATGTTTTCATTGGTAGTACACAGTCTGTCTCTCAGCCGTGGGTTCAGTCCACAGCTGTGTGTTGTGTCTTACGCGGCTGAAATGTCCATACAAGAAGGACAAGGGCAAGAAACACTCAAATAGATGTTTTCTCCAAGGCATTATGGAAAAGGTTACTCTATGTACAATTTAAAAAAAGTTGTCTAGCAACATTTTTAGATATTTTTTTCAACAATTAGGCTACAACTGCCCCATATGTCCTTTAAGTAGTGTCACTTTGAAAACTTTCTTGTCCTACTTCACGGTGGCTAAAATTAGACATGTTTTTAAGAAGTTACCTTGAGTAAAATGTCTTCTCTTCCTCTTGGTAGATCCCTTGTGGAGGACGACGACGCGCACATGAAAGTGGCTCTGGGCTATGGCGATATG
Organism: Eucyclogobius newberryi; assembly: GCF_026437365.1. Classification (NCBI taxonomy): domain Eukaryota; kingdom Metazoa; phylum Chordata; class Actinopteri; order Gobiiformes; family Gobiidae; genus Eucyclogobius; species Eucyclogobius newberryi. The sequence continues at coordinate 15,988,457 of NW_027315779.1, forward strand.
GGCATCTCTGCTCACCTGCAGGCCTCTAAAACCGGCAACACGCGCTTCTTCACGAGCAACACGCACAGCTCCGTGGTTCTTCAGGTCAGTGTCCAGATCATTATTATAGATCTTTACTAGATGTAGTAATATATTGTACTGTATACTTTTGAAATAGTACATTGTCTGTCAAATGGATTCAAAAACATCTGAGGAAAATGAATGAATTGTGTTATGTCTCGTTTATGCACGTTTCTGACCAATTCTTTCACATTTGCTTGGTACTTCAACCTCACCCAAGACACTACAGGAACAGTTAGTACGACTGATTCATTTCATTTTGCTGAAAGATATTGCTAGACTTTCCTTAATGTTTGTTTTTCATCCAGTAAATCCTAGAAACATAACAGAAAGGAGAGACTCTAATATCCTTTCTGATTGCATTGATGTTTAGTCTGTTTTATAGATCTGTCCACATTTTGCACCTGAGGGCCTCGGAGACCGTCATTAGGATTCTCGTCTCCTTGCTCTGTGTTTTTTTTTTTTTTTTTTTTTTTTTTTAATGACTCGAAGTCGCACCAACTTAATCTATGCTTCACGCGTATCAGGAAACTACAGTCTTTTTCATTTTTACCTCCTCTGAGTCAAAATAATGTAAAAGCCCTGTGGCAGCATACATTACAGACTGAATATATTAGCAGCATCTTCCTCTATGCTGTTACTCTTTCGGGATTTGAGCCACAACCTGAAAACCATATCTTGCTGACTTAAGTTCACACCGCTCTATTATGTCTTAAGGGTTTATTTGATAACCTACTTTTAGAAAAATGTGTTTGTGCTCAAATTATTCTCGTTGAAATGCCCTTTCTTCGATATAAGCTATAAATAAGTATTACAAAGGCTTATAAAAATGCTGGTGTCTGCGCGTATGCATCAGTTTAGGAACTTTACCATAGGCAAAATATATGCAACACAAACTGCTGATTTTTATAGCTGCAATATTGAAACCCCAATCGATCTGTTCTCCACACTGGGCCTGTCCCCGCTCATTTGCATAAAGTTTACATCAGCTGGTTTTGTCGTTGGACTGTGTGGCTGCTGCAGTGTCTGCCGTGTCACTCTCGCTGTGGAAATAAATGGGTGTTGGCCCCTTTTTCTCTTCATTAATCATTCGGCGTCACTGCGCGGTAATGAATGATAATGGTTTTCTAGGGCTGCTGAACCCTCGCCCCGCAGACACAGTCAGCTTGTGTACCCAATCAAATAGGGCTAATTAACAAATACTGCGTTAACATTTAAAACAATATTCACACAATGTGGTGTAATCAACATTGGAGGTTAAACACTGCTGTATTGATAATAATGTAATGTAATATAATAATAAATAATAATAATTAATAATGAAGACGGAGGGACAGCCCACGTTGATCTGCTAAATTGCTAAACCAAAAAGCAATGATAATCTCTTAGACACTCTACATTAGAGCTGGGTTTCGATTTAAATTTCAAGAATCGATTCGATTCCGATTTTTACGTTTCAAAATCGTTTTTTTCCGATTTCTCAGATCCCATCCGATTCGCTCCGATTTCGATCTGATTTCCGATTCGATCCGATTTCGATTCGATCCGGGGGTTAATGTTATTAAAAATGAAAAATGTATTTGAACCGTTTCCTTCACTTCATGACTGTGTAGAGAAGCAACATATTAAAACTAGTATTATATCAATATTAAACAGCAAATCTTACAAGTATTGGTAGTTACTGATGGAAGACTGATGAAAAGGTTAAGGGTCAATCTACCTTCAAGAAAGATAATCCAGGAGTCCTGAAGGAGTTTTTATTTATTTATAGGAGATCTTCTACTGAAAGTGTTTTTCAGACTTCCTATAAGTGATCTGTTCTTCTGTATCTACCTCTGTATCTACCTGCGTTGCACCAATGAAATTTCCCCATGTGGGACAATAAAGGAATATCTTATCTTATCTTGAATTATCTTTCTTGAAGGTAGATTGAAGTTCACTGAGAGAAATGTAGAAAAGAATTTGAAAAAAAAAAAAAGGGGGTGCACGGTGACCAGACCAACATCTCTCTGGGTGGAGTCTGCATGTTCTCCCCGTGTTACCGTGGGTTCTATCCGGGTTCTCCGGCTCCTCTGACCGTCCAAAGACATGCATGCGTTAGGTAAAATTGGTGACTCTAAAATTGGCCCTAGTGAATGAATGTGAAAGTGAATGGCTGTAAAGTCTATGTCTCTGTGTTGGCCCTGCAACGAGTTGGCCACTGTCCAGGGTGTACCCCGCCTAAGGCCCAAAGTCACTGGGATAGGCTCCAGTCACCCGCGACCCCGAAAGGGAACAAGCGGTAGAAAATGGATGGATTTAAATAAAATTAAAAAAAAAAAAAAAATCGATCTTTGGACGTACGAATCGATAATCGGTCATTAATATGCGAATCGATTTAAAAATCGGGAAATCGATTATTTCAACCCAGCTCTACTCTACATTGAGGCATTACAAATAATACTAGATTTTTGCTTAAGAAAATGCAATCACAACTCTAATGTGTTAAAAAACGTGCAGTTGATGCAGGTGAGGATGCTGGAGGGAAAACAAATCTCACAGCATTTATCATGTGTAGACTGCCTTTGGCACAAGCCACACTTAAACTGTGAACAAATGTGCTAAAGATGACTCTCCAAAGAGTCACTGGAACTGGAGCCATCTGAGGCAAATAGCTGGCCCATCTCACCAACAGGAACCTTATTGATCAAAGTAAAAGGTCTGCTTTCTTTGTTTTAATTACACACTATTCCTCTGTGGATACTTAAGTCATTAACATGGCGGCATAGCTTTAGCTTGTAATGTGTATAAATACCTGCTGTTAACCATGCGTGAATTACATTACTTCTCTTTACTTTTGGCATCTCTTTGTTGGAGCTCAAGCTAATTCTGTTTCCTGGTGTGAAATTAATTACTTATTGATTTATTCCAGTTACTCAAAACATTAGGTAGACATTGTACTGCCCCTATTAGATTCATTTGTAATGCAATGGATTTAGATGGAGCATCACATGTTTCTATAATACTCAGTGCATCAGAAACCTTTGTTGAAATAAATGTTTCTTGATTATTCCAGGCTAAAGACAAGAGAGGCATATTTAAATAGGAAAAAGTATTGTCCTGTGGAAGTCCCATAGCTAAAACTTCTGCCCCCCTGTGCCCCTGTGCCCCTGCCCCCTGTGCTTCTGCGCCTCAGGGATTCGACCAGCTGAGGATAGAGGGCCTGCTCTGTGACGTCACTTTGGTGGCAGGAGACGGAGACGAAGCGTTCCCTGTGCACCGCGCCATGATGGCCTCCTCATCCGACTATTTCAAAGCCATGTTTACAGGTCGGCACAAATACGATCCACTCCCACTCATTATACAACAAACAAAGGAAGGGTTGTTCATTTTAACCCTAATTTAGTTGAGCATAAATCTTATTCTAAAGTATCTTATTTGTTATTCATGGATGTTGCAGTGTCGGTTATGTCACTGCCGTTTGCCTCACGAGAACCACCCACGGTGACACTCTGCCTATTGGCCTCCCGTGTTGTGTTGTGTGTATCTATAATTCATACAGGTGGCTCGTTGCTACCTGATGAACCCACTGACACTCAACCTTTTGCACACGTTTCTAGTCAATTGATATGTTTTGACAATAGGTAATTAGAAGTTGTGCTCTTTTCTTTCTGCATTTCATTGTTTTTAAAATCCAGTCTGTTAATTACCTTTTGAGTGTATTCATTTATTGGATTTAAAAAGACTCTGCCAACATTTTACCATTAGAATGAATTGAACGTTTTACAGTCTGACCTTAAAGGCTGCTATTGATGCTGAATAATCCAGCGAAAATAAAACGAATGATCACATTTGAATTGAAATACACATTGAATAGCTTTGTAAATGTTTTGTGTACATTGTAATAAAACGGCACTTAACCTGATCTATAGTGTCTAGAACAAAGATTGGCTTACACAAACATGGTTTATGAGACTTCTGTTCTTTTCTAACACTTGTAAAATCCAATGTATTTTTTACTTGCACGCCTAATTGAGTTTGTTCAGTTTTGTAAGCTTTACTCTGTGCCGCTTGAAATCAGATGAAGTGGCTGCTAGCGAAGCACTCAGGCAAATAGGATTATAGACGTGTTTCTCTACCACTTTTAAAAAGTGTCTTATTCCCAACTCTGCTCTCACAGGTGGGATGAAAGAGCAGGATTTAATGTGCATCAAGCTCCACGGGGTGAACAGAATAGGCCTGAAGAAGATCATTGACTTTATCTATACGGCAAAGTTGTCGCTGAACATGGAAAATCTACAGGACACGCTGGAGGCAGCAAGCTTTCTCCAAATCCTCCCCGTGCTGGATTTTTGCAAGGTTTTTCTTATATCCGGGGTAAGAACATTGCATAAAAGCATTTTTGTGTCTGTTAGGGGTGTCATGTTATCAAACGTTAGTGTGACGATTACTGTGAAAGGAATATAAAAATATGTTAGTACTTTTAATAATTGTAACAAAACATTACATTATACAACAAGTTTTTGTTTTATAATGTTTAAATGGGGATGAGACTGGGAAATGACATGTAGAAAATTGTCAAGACTCACGGCAGGCATAAGTGCTGTCCACTCGACCACAGGCAGCACTCCCATGTTTCTCATATATCATATTTTATAATAGATTTTTGTTCATGAAAGGATAAAAAAGTGTCATACAAACTGCCAGATAAAAATAACTATAGATTTTAGATCATCTTTTGAGAATAGATTGTAAGATCGAAGCAAAATAAGTTATTTCAAGCAAATTCTTATGTTTGTGTCCTTATCGTAATATATCCTATATTATTATCACAATTATGGATTAACTGGTTAATCGTGGTACTTGACATCCCTAGATTATGTGTGTTGTTTAAGATGTATAATTTATAAATGTGTTGTTATGTCACTGAATTGTCCTGCATCTACTGTTTGGCCTCGAGGTAAGTTATGTTAAAATTCAAGTTTCCTAATATATTAAAAATAATAAGAACTTTAATTTTCTTTTTCCTTTTCCATTTAAAAAAAATAAATAAATATGGAAATAAGCCCTTTCAAATGACAATGTTTTTGGATCACAATTAAAATGTGTGGAAAAAATATATGTTTATGTATTTATGTTTGTCTTGTCTGGCCATCTTTTATTTCTATTTTGCTATTTCAATTTATTTCTTTTACATGCATTTTTTTGTGGTTTCGACATAAAGAGTTTACCAGTCCTTAAAATCGTAAAATGTGATTATTAGAGTTTATTCAAATTCCACCCAAATTTAAAAGCCCAATGGAAATGAAAAATGTTCTTGCTTAATACTGCTTTTTCATCTGTGACGTGAAACATGGAAATTTATTCTTTTATCACTGATTTAAAAAATGTGTTTAATGTAAGCTCTTGTTCCACTGTGCCCGCATCTCATTTCAAAATATTAAATTCCGCATTAGACATTCTCTGACATTGCGCATCTATTTTCCAGGTCTCTCTTGACAACTGCGTGGAGGTCGGACGCATTGCCAACACGTACAACCTCACCGAAGTGGACAAATACGTCAACAACTTCATTTTGAAAAACTTCCCTTCGTTGCTCGGCACTGGGGAGTTTGTGAAGCTACCTTTTGAACGTTTGGCCTTTGTATTGTCTAGCAACAGCTTGAAACACTGCAGCGAATTGGACCTGTTCAAAGCCGCCTGTCGATGGCTCCGCTTCGAGGACTGCAGAATGGACTACGCCTCCAAACTCATGAAGAACATCCGCTTCCCCCTCATGAACCCCCAAGAGCTCATCAACCACGTTCAGACCGTAGACTTTATGCGCACGGACAACACCTGCGTCAACCTCCTGCTGGAAGCTAGCAACTACCAAATGATGCCCTACATGCAGCCGGTCATGCAGTCAGAAAGGACAGCCATCCGATCGGACAGCGCCCACCTGGTCACCCTGGGCGGGGTCTTGCGTCAGCAGCTGGTCGTGAGCAAAGAGCTGCGGCTGTTTGACGAAAAGGCTCACGAGTGGAAGGCCCTGGCACCGATGGACGCGCCTCGCTACCAGCACGGCATCGCGGTGATCGGTAACTTCCTGTACGTCGTGGGCGGCCAAAGTAACTACGACACCAAAGGCAAGACGGCGGTGGACACGGTGTTCCGCTACGACCCGCGCTACAACAAGTGGATGCAGGTGGCGTGCCTTAACGAGAAGCGCACCTTCTTCCACCTCAGTGCGCTCAAGGGACACCTCTACGCCGTTGGGGGGAGGAACGCCGCCGGGGAGCTCGGTAAGGCAACACGCAGCTCAGCCCCTTTGTTTTTGACTCAGCCTAGAAAGCCTTTTTATTAATAATGTATGAGGCATTTATACCTTTTTGAAATGTCAAGAAGTGGCAGGGAAATAATTATACAGCTGTAGAAAAGCAAAGTCATATGCCACATGAACTTGATACAGTATTATCTTATCTGTTATGTTACTTGTTGTTTTTGGTAAAGTCTTGATATTTACACGGTCATTTTCTACTGTTTTCTTTTATTTTCCAAGCACACAAGGTAAAACCCTACCATAAGGGCTATTGCAACATTTTCAATTGTACTCAAATTGATCATGCTTCCGACAAATGAAAAAGTAATTTGTTCCTGCGCTTAGCTTTCCTGTGGGTGAATTTATAATTGTGATTGTTTGGTCAAAATCGTAATCGTAAGAACTGGAAACATGTCGTGACTATTTTAGAAGCAAAATTAAGTTGTTTCAGTTCATCTCCAGAAAAGTACCGTATTTTCCGGACTATAAGTCGTACCTTTTTTCATAGTTTTGGCCGTGCGACTTATACTTATATTTATACTTATATACTTATACTCCAGAGCGACTTATATGTGATATTATTTGTTATTTTCACACTTGCAACCTTATTTCATACTCCAGTGCAACTTATATATGTTTTTTTTCTTCTCTATTATGCATTACTCCAGAAAATACCGTAAATGCAAATATACAGTTCGGCTGTTTAAATCACACTAACTTTACTTTTGCATTCAGAAAGTGTGATTGAATTAAGTGTATGTAGCAATACTCGTGAATAATCATTATATTGTGACTCAAATTCAATATTGCAACATCCCAAACCACAACAGTGATGATGATGGGCCATTTAATTCAATTTGAACCGAACATTTAGAAGCTATTTCTTTGTAGCTGGTGTGTAGTGACCCATAGTGCGGTGCCACCCAGTATTTAAAGCCAGTCAGTAAGAGCCATGGACACAGTCTGGTCCTCTGGGTTATAATTAGACCAAAATACACGGACCCCAGTCATTGGCTGTCTACACAACTGTCTGTTTTTAGCTTTTACTGCTTGTGCGGCTACTACTGCTACTACGCGTGGTTTTGCCTTGAAGTTGTTTCTTTTTTCTGAAAGTGCCCCGCCCCTCCATTGTTAGTTTATTCTGGGCTGGGCGTATAATGGGTGGGGTTTTATTGTTTAGTCTCAAAGCAAAGATTTTAAAAGAAATGCACAGACTTTGAATCATTAAAAGGGTATTTGAAGATTTTTATTGCAAGTCACCATAGGTTTCACGCTTTCTTTATTTTAGGTTTAATTTAACCAGCAGTTTTAACTAGATGGGCTTGGACTTGGGTGTGTCTGCCTTTGCCCATGTTATTACTGCCTCAGTGTATAATTCATTTTGTTTTATCTGTGATACACGCCGTTCAGCATCTGCTAGATTATGTGTATCCTCAAGGTGACTTTGATGGGACTTGTTGAGCAAGCAAAGAGCGGCTCTTTTCCCCCGCTGTGATTTACCTAGCTGTCCCGGGACCAGCTTACAGCCTGAGTGGGTTGTGCTACTGTTAAATACCACATCATTCTATTCGGGAGTCCGTTTACTCAGCACTTCTCACTTCACATGCTGTACATTTATATTACAATTACACTTTAATCTTACAAACACAGCAATAAAAACAAAACATTTCATAGTCATAATATTTGCAGACCTGTAGACTATTTTTGAGATACAACCTGATTGGTCTAACATAAATCTAACATCAAACTTTGATGAAGCACCATTTTCTGGTCCCGGTTGCAATTTCTTGCATTGAATTTTGCTTTTCAAATTATTATTATTATTTTTACAAGCCTTGTTTATGACTAGTTAAGTCAACTACCGGTAATTATTTCTGGGCTTATAAGGACCTGGGAGTAAATTGGGAGTTTATTCTACTAAATAACACGTTTACTGGTACAAATATTTAGTTTTGTTGGACATCTTGTAATCTTGCAAGTTTAGGGCAGATATTTGGTCAGATCTTGTTCTCATCAGTGTTGAGAGCTTTTGCCAGCATCACTCACTTTTAGTTGACTAATTAATTGGGCTTGTCTTAAGTCGAGCAAGAATTTCTTTAGTTGACTGCTGCCCTAATAATAACTTCACTTTCTCTAAAAGCAGTAACTTCCCAATCAAACACAGTGGGTAATTATTTCAAAAATCTCCCTTTGCTGCCTGAACACACAAACCTGACGAACATGCAGGTGCTCTCTGCACCTCTGCTTGTTCAGGGAGTCACATATCCACCAATTACTCCCAATGAACATCACTCCTGTGTACTCCAGCACCTGTGCTTCCTGGATTAGATGAAGGGATCCACAGGGGCAGTAAAATAAAGAATGCCCCCATCTCCTTGTTTCCTGTGCAGCTCCGGCTCTGTGCGCCTGGTGGGGCAGTATTTAAGTGTGTGTTTGCTCCCACGCTGAGACCCTCCAAGGCCTCATTTGCCGCTGTTTGTCCTCCTTAGTTGTGTCTCGACCTACTTTTTGTTAATGCAGTCTTCTTTTTCCCTCGTCTCTCTTTAAGCTACCGTGGAGTGCTACAACCCCAGGACAAACGAATGGACGTACGTTGCCAAAATGAATGAGCCACACTATGGCCACGCTGGGACTGTGTATGGCGGCTACATGTATATTTCAGGTATGTGCAACCAGAAGGTGCCTCCCTTTCCTACTTGGAAAAAAGTAAAAATGCTATATATATTTTCTACATTTTGAGTTTTATTTTGACAGTTCAGTTTTTGCCTCAACATATTCTCAGTGCATGAGCTGTGCATCATCCCCATGACTCACCACATTCACACTTTGGGTCATGTGTTAAACCAGGGAGAAGATTCTATCACAATGTCCCCTGGATGTGCTGAATCATTTTCATTTTACATCCTGAAATTGGTTGTCTCAACTCTCAGGGCTGCAAAGATTAATAATAATAACCGTGACTAGTCGAATATATAAAAAACGATCGTGATAATTACCTAGACAATACAGCCTTCAGTCACCATATTTCAGTCTTTATTTTGTTAAAAATTTAGTTTCAGTCCTGATCACAACATCTTTTATTTTTGTATGTTGCAGAGAATGAATCTTTATCAAAGTTGAAAAATACACAATACACTAAATATACAATCATAATGACCTATTCTCAGATGGCGTTTGTGGATGAACCCTTTACACACTTTACACACTCCGCCTCGTCTTGGCGGGATGCAGGTGAATCCAGGTAAACTGCGCCTCGTAGCGTAGTCCCATGACTAGACAACAAGACTGTTCCCCCGCTTTGTGCCTCCTCAGTCTTTGTTCACTTTTAGGATTGAACCAAAATCCAGCCTTATGGAGATGAGTCCTAGTTTCAGAGTGTGACTAATCCAGTGCAATGCTCCATAGAGAAGGGCGGGGGAAAGATAGGAGGCAGGAGACGAGAAGGAGACTAGAGGCTGTGTAGGAGGTGAGCACAAAAGGCTTGTGTTAATCTGCCTTAGCCCTTTGCTCTATTGTTACAACCAGGCACATTATTGATGCACTGCAAAGGAACAGCATCGATGATAACAAGCAACTTTATTCCAGTCTTTGTTGACCAACTGGCTCAAAGAAAGTCACATTTGTAGATTTACCGTGATCCTTTTTGGCATGCATGTTATTTTCATGTTATATATTCATTTATAAACATGAATTACCGTAGGTTTATTAATATTTATGTGACGTGCAGCATGTTTTAAATCTATTAACTCAACTGATGTAACTATTTCATTCCATAACTGGTGAAATGTCATAATTTGGCTCGGTTTGGTAATGCTTTCCTTTAGATTTAAATCATCGTTTTGTTCCATTAAAATCTTCAAATTTCATTCCTCTTTCCAGGAGGCTTTAATCTTTTTACTCAGATCCCGTCCTTTCAAGCTGCACCATGCGGCGCACACAGATCCTACAGTTATGTTTTAATCCATCAGTCTCATTACCGGTCCTCATGAAACCTTTGTCTGTCGGGTTGTGAGTGTCACTCATGTTGCCTGTTCTTTTAGGAGGGAAAATTGTTCACAAATTGGACTTTTATGGCTGCCAACGACCAGATTATGGGCTTTGATTTTTGTGTTGGTAAAATGCTACTGTATGTTTTAACAAAAGCTTATGCCTTTGACATATTTCATATTTATTTAAATATGGATCCCATTATCTGAAAGCTACAGTGATGTCTTCCTGTTTCCATTGTAATTTAAAGACAACAGTTCAATTCAATGTTTAATTTCAGTCACAGTTGTATAAAGTGCACATTTACAGTTGTTTTTAAATTATTGCTTATTTTTGGGTTGACAAATTTGGATGTGAACCTGGTTCCAAATGGATATTCATCTTGTAAGTAACTCACTGAAGTTGGTCTTAATTGCCTATCCAGTTTCATACATCACTACTTGTGTGATGCTTATTCATCTTTACCTTGTTTTGATGAACTAATATTGCATTTGGCATGAGAATGAGCTGGGACTTTGTGTTTATGTGGACCACTCAATCCACCAACCTAGAAATCCGAGTAGCATAAGATGAAAGCCTCATTTTTCCATTTTAAATATAAATAAACTCAAATGGTGAATAAGGAAGTAGTTGCATCCGAGCTAATCTGCCGTGTTCCAGCTGTTTCAGAGCCTCCTGCTCCAGGCCGCACTCTATGCTGCCTCACACTGATTCTGGGCTTTTCTGCTGTTTCTAATGGACTTCTTTGTTGTTGGACTCATGTTTCGTTCTTTTCACTTGAGCTGCTGACAAGCTTTAAGTGACTGCAGTGTAGCTGCTAAAAGCTTTGACACAATGTCATGTGCCTGGATAGGAACAGGCCAGGCCTAAATCTAACTATGTCACTGCCACAAAAAATGATACAACTGATAAAAAAATATGGGGGAGCACATAAAACCTAAGCGTGAATGTGCATTTTATTATAGGAAATGTAATAAAGGTTTAGTAGAAAACAAAATGCTCTTAACAAAACCCATTCCACCTGGTTCTTTAACATTTTATATCGTCCACATTATTTTCTGTTTGAACCTGAGCTTTGTGGTCTCCAGGGCTGGGGTCCCGCACAAGGTGACCCATGCAGAAGTGCTCTGCCTGTGCGTCTGTCACTGTGGATCAGCTCACAGTGGTCGGGCTGCGCTGCTGAGCTGTCTGAAGGAATCCTGTCAGCCACATCAACCTGACAAACGCACTCAGCTCAACAGAGCACAGTCCAGACTGGGCCAGAGATTAACATCTGCACACACAGGCTGCAGGCTCACAATTAAAAGCATTTGTGTAATGAGACTCGAATCCTCTCAGACCCCATTGGCCTTATGTGATACTGCAATTTAAAATTAAATAAATAAGTCTGTCGTTGGCAAATAGAAATGTGTAAATCGACCTTAATAAACACAATTTAACCCTTGATTGATTGATTGAGATTGATGGTTTAAATTTAAGCATACAATACGGCTATAATCGGACTATACCATTACAACAGTGGTTATAATCAAGAGCTTCACTAAAAATCGACTCTAAATCAAACAAACACTGAAATTGCAGTTTGAGAAACATTGTTCCATTTCATTCGGTTAAATGTATTAACTGATATGACCACAGCAGAGTTTTTAAATAAATGAAATCTTGGTTATTGCTGCATTTATGTTCTGAGTATCTGTCAAAAGGAATCTATTGGTCCTTGAGCCTTGCCATTTTCTGAAGCTTCCTTTCGGGGCTGGAGTCCCTGGAGATGGTGCAATGGTTTGTTAAGGTTTAAGTCGGATCATTATATGGCTCTGGACAGTTAAACTTTTAAAGAGTATTTCTGAAAATTGCTGAGCTGCTCTCTTGGCTTCACCTGTGTCTATCCTCTCCTCCGGGTTCTGCTAGTGCCAGCAGCTCTGAGGCGAGTGACCAAACAGGGCACAGTTTTAGGTGGTCAATTCTGTGTGCAACTTGAACGTGACATGTGGAGCTTAACAGCCATCTCACCAGCTTTTTGAGTATTTAGTTTAGGTAAGTATAGTGTAATAAAGCAATGTAATGTAACTTATGTCCATGATGCAGTTATATTGAACCCAAAAATGATATTCAAAACTTAAGATGGAATAAAATTGTATAGTTTTCAGAAAGAACATGCTTATGAGTTACTATGTAGCTGACCAGCCACCTGCAAATCTTCAAATGCTTATTCATATTTATTTATATTTATTTATCTGGTTTTCTATTTATTAACAAAAAGTCTGGGGAAAATGAATGTGAATTTTACCGCCTTAATGGAAGAGGTGGGCGGGACTGTTGAGCGTCATAGATCGTTAGTGGCAGCTAATCTAGTTTGATTCGATCCACAGAGTTTGGGCATTGTGCTTAATTGTCTAGTTAAGGATAACCATATACAGTCACAAATGTTTTGGAAGACTTTGTAAATCATAGCTTTTGGTCATGGTCAGAGCAATGAAGAGTGGCAGGATCATTCTATTCTTCTTCTATTGATTATTGATGTACTCAGAGAAACGGGATAGAATCTGGAGTGAAATAGGTGCAGCACATTGTTGGTCTTGCAGAGCGGGCTGCTTTTTAGTCAGTTTGTCGTATCGCTGTGTCGCACTCTGACTTCATGACACGTTGTGGGATCGTGATTAGACGCCGCTGTATCAGAGTCCAGACTTGAATAACGGCAGAGGCCTCTTGAGAGGAATTAGAGAGACTGGACGTCAGCTCCTCTTGTCAGTTTAATGGTGCGCTTGTCCTTAAGAGCTCTTGGATAAGGGACCGGGATAGCGGCGCTGTCGTTGAACTTGATCGGTCGGAGACACCGAGCTTCCTATATCTGAGTCGGTATTTGGACAATAATGACAGCACACCAACACTGAGCAGCTGCAAAAAGAGTGATCCTGCCACTCTTCATTGCTCCTAGTTGCTCTCTGCCGGAGGGCAGGAGAGGGGGGGTAAACCCAACCCAAATGCATGCTGGGATTGCGATCTTCTTTATTTTAAGCCTTCCCTATAGGCATGTCCTGTATTTTTTTTCCTGTTATCCTCCCCACTTTGGCATAGGGTTTTTGTGTTGTGTGTAAAAATCTACCTGTGCTCATAACCGCTTTGTGTGCCTCTTTTTAGTAACGGATGAGCCGTTACTAAAAAGAGGCACACAAAGCCTCTTTTTAGTAACGGCTCATCATTGCCGTTTTCTCATCCTGCACAAGAGACTGAAAAATATTCTGTTGCTCCATTGTCACGCTACTCTCAACAACTGTGTGTCTAGGCCTTGACTCAAATATCACCTGGTTCAGGAGTAAATGCTCTTTCCTTTTGAGGAACAGCACCACTTACACTATTACTTTTTCGTAAGAAAAGTATCATCTGTATCTCAAGGATTGTTGTGTTCTTGAGGCTAATACCTCTTCTTTTGGTGTTGCAGGGGGAATCACTCATGACACTTTCCAGAAGGAGCTGATGTGCTTCGACCCGGACGCAGACAAATGGACTCAGAAAGCGCCCATGACAACAGTGCGTGGCCTGCACTGCATGTGCACTGTGGGAGACCGGCTCTATGTGATCGGAGGGAACCACTTCAGAGGCACCAGTGACTATGATGATGTGCTCAGCTGCGAGTACTACTCGCCGGCTCTGGACTTGTGGACTCCTATTGCCGCCATGCTGCGCGGCCAGAGCGACGTGGGCGTGGCCGTGTTTGAGAATAAGATTTACGTGGTGGGCGGATACTCATGGAACAATCGCTGTATGGTCGAAATAGTCCAAAAGTACGACCCGGAGAAAGATGAGTGGCACAAAGTGTTTGACTTACCCGAGTCTCTGGGAGGCATCAGGGCCTGCACGCTCACAGTGTTCCCCCCTGACGACCTGTCGGGCTCCCCCTCCAGAGAGTCTCCGCTCTCAGCACCTTGACACGCAATGGCTGGGCGGCAATAAAGCTACACCCACCCAGCCCTCAGCCAAACCCCTATAGACTTTGTTTGCACTTCCTCTTGGACTACATCTGTACTGCTATATTTCCCCAAGCTCCTCTCCTCACAACTGTGCAGAGACTCCTCCCCCACCCCCTCAAGAACATACCGATACAGGCTGGCAACCTAATTACGTGTTAATGTTGCATATTCGGTATTCTTTGGCAGGAAACACCTTGACTTGAAAAGTGACTTTGCAAATCAACTTTTCTACCTGATGTCTGCTAAGTTTCTTATTTCTTCTAGAGCTGCGATGTTGACTTGTGCACTGACGCTGTCGCTCTCTGTCTGTAGAGTCTATGCCGGAGTTGAGCGGGTGATTTCAGAGAGCTAGAGCTCAGGGACGAGTTAGCATCTCAACACAAACTGGTTTTTAACTCAGGGCTTGGCACAGGCCCCTTTCTCTTGGACGGTTTCATTTTATTTCCCGCTGTTGCTATGAAACTGTTAACATAATGGTGTTTTCTAAATTTAATAAAGACTATTTTGAAAGTAACATATAATGTAGTTTTCATTCATGAGTTCAGAGATTTAGGTCAACTCTTAAATCCCATGAGAAGATCGTAAAGTTGTTTTCCAAATGCCTCCTCCAAGTGCCACAGTGAATTAGTCGGTAAGTAGTTTTATGTTTGTGACCGGTGTAAGCTGTATTCTTAATCCTGCTCCAGCACTAAAAACAAGATTTGTGTTGTCTTCAAGTGCCTCTGGACAAGAAACAACCTTTAGAATGTACACATGGGTCTGATGGTGGTGGACTCAGTGTTAGGTTGAGGTAAACAACACTGCAGTCATTGCTGTCAATTAGAGTGAAATGCTTTGAGCCAGCGCAGCCATGTGCACGACGGCTGTTAAAAGTTAAAAGCTTTTTATTTTTAGTTTAAAAGGAACTGTCCATAGGGAAATCAAGGTTTTGAGTATTACAAATATCAATCATTTGAAATGTTCAGTTAAATTTACACCACCATTAGTATTACATTTATTTATTCTTTATTCCGCATGGGAATTGATTTGCTGCAATGATTGCAACAAAGCACTTTTTAAATAAACTCCCTAACAAAAAACTGTAATGCAAAAATGGGCAGTAAACGGTGAGATTTGTTCAATATCTGTATATTTAGTTTATGTTTTTCATTCTTTTAAATGTATGGTATAGCTAACTGGATGGTGGTTCCCTTCCCTCCACAGTCCCTCCCTGTCCTCACGACAGATGCTCCTGTCCTTCTCCACCTGCACTGGGCCGGTCTCTGGCCTGATGGAGCACAATGTCCGCTTGGTGCTGTCAGTGGGAACAGAAAAATCTTTGTGTAATAATCAGGTGAGCTGCTCTATATTAAATCCTCATTATATGGATTAATAGTACACTGCAGTGGGGCGTCTCGATCCAAATTTGAATTTGGTCCTGGGAACATTTAATATCTGTCTGCCATTTATATTAATGCTTTGATTTTATTTTTGGACATTGGTGAGTTTCTTCTGGTTTTCACTGCCTTTGTTGTGTCATTTGTAGTTACCCTTGATTTGTGGCATGTTGTGTGGCTCTATAAATAGCTTTTTGTGACATTTCAAAAGCTTTCCATAGCAGCTGCTTATTGTCAAGTCCTTTTGATGCCACCATTTGCATCATTCTTTCTGATTCAAACTTCATACGGTCATAATAATGACCGACTTAACATTTTATCTTGAGTGTTGAAGCATCAAAAACTAAGTATTCATAACCTGTATTAAGGATTTTTTTATTTTTTATAATCTTTCAAAAACTGCATTTGATTTGGGGTTTTTACCTTTGGCATTTTCACCAATAAACTGGCTGTGCAAATGTCACCAGATGTTCAGGCATTGATATTTTTGTATCGGCAGTAGACATTTTTTTTCTTCTTTCTTCTATTCAATTTAATTTAAACCATAGGATAAAATCCTATTTGTGTGAAGGTGAAATCAAGGCTGAATTTACATTTGGACTGTTCACACTTGAGTACTAATGCAGTATATGCTGTAAAGCAAATTAAAATGGCTCATTTTTTAAAGAACACTTTTCCACTTTGATTTATTATTTTTTAAATGTTAAAGCTCCTTTTGAAAAGTGTGGTCTTAATGAAATGTTTCTGAGCTGATCATTTGAACTGGACTATAATGCTTTGAAGTGTAGATGAATTCACCTTACACGCTTTTATGAATAACAAATCAAGTCTTCCTTTGTTCATTTGCGTTTAAATACATGACCTGAACTGCATTCTTATCTCCAGAGATGGATTTTGTTTGTTAATCCCTGCGTCTATTTGTTTATGAACAAATGAACCCTCTGGTTTAATGAACATTCTGCTCTCTAAGATTAACAGAGCAGTAAATGACGGCGCTCTTTCTCTCTCCTCAGCTCTGGCTTTCCCTCAGGGATAGAGCTCCACAACAGGCATGTTTCGCTGTATTGAAGAAGTGGATAAGTGAGAGGCACCTAGATTACAGCACCACATTTGACACACCAGCTCCGTACCCTGCTGCTAGACACTGCTTCTCCATCCCAGTCGCTACGCTAAATGACCTAGTTTTGTGCTGGCCTGTGGATGTGTTTACATACACCACACACTGATGATCTTGTCAGTCAGAAAGCATCGCTGTGTGCACAGATGAAAATAAGGTGCTGCTGCAGGGAGGCCTGGTGCTGTGACTAAAGCTCCAATCCGCCGCCTGTCTCCACAGAAAATGGTGCGTGTAGAAACCGCCACACCGCCCTGCTGTCCTCTGACTGCATGTGAGCCTGTGTTAATAGTTATTGATTCCTTTGTTGGGCACTGGGCCAACACATCTCATAGATGTATTTATTTCTAAAGCTGCCTGCTAGTATCAGACTCTAACCAAATGGCTTTATCTTTCTACCATAAATATGCAAAAGGGTCTCGTCCTCTGTGTGATTGTCCATTATAATTTGACCCTGATACAGTTCATGTTCTCTGCCTGTTCCCTCGTCCAAGACACGTGTCCAATGGGCTTTGTGCTGTTAATATTATTATAGTAGAGCAGAGAGACGCAGCTGGATTGTAACATCTGGACATGTAGCTGCATTCTGTTTAATGCCTCATTTCAGAGGCTTAAAGCTCCCAAAACCATTGTTTCTTTTCTCACGCTGTGTAGACTTATTGCACATTTGTTCTCTCAATCCTTTCAGATTCAGGCTATTGGTTACATTTTAGTCTTCATTACTTTAAAACATATTGTGCAAGAGCAATTAACCTATTAATATAGTCTGAAGCGAGCACACTACCCAGCAACAGGGAACGAGCTGCAGAGGGTAATGACCCATCTATAATGCGCCTTCATGTCCCATACAGTATGTCAGTGTTGATGTTTTGTTCATTTAGCGACATCTTGAGGAGAAAGTTGGTATTCTAGGTCTTATCTCACAATAATAGGACAAATGCATACAAATAATATAATAATTTTGTACAGCAATCCCCACAACCAAAACCAACTAATCTATCAAGAAATGTAAATAGTTTCAAACTAACCCGACACATTCTTACCCAGGCAGCCCTGCTGTTCAAGCATGCTCTGATCTTTTCTCATATTTCCTACTGCATGACGACATGGGCTCAGGCAGCTCCCTCAGCTACAAAGCACAAGCAAGCAATCCAAATCATGGATAGGAAATTAATTAAACCAATTTGGTAATTTATGTTTTCTCAAATTAATATTCAAGTGTATCAATTATTTGGATCGTCAACTACTTAGTACTTTTATCCAGAAACCAAACGGCAGCTTAAATAATGCCTGTGAGTGAATTAGTGAGGTTCAATGAATGAGTTTTGAATGTGTTGCACTGTATATTCATAAATGTATTTATAGTGTGTTATTATAGTAAAGTTGAAAATAAGCTATACTGTGCAAGGCAAATTTATTTGAGAGAACAATTCGTACAAAAGGCAATTCAAAGTGCTTCACACAACAGGAAAAATGCATTTAAATCACTAAAAGGATATAAAGACAATAAGACAATTAGCTAGCTATGATCTCTGTATGCCTCGCATCAGTTACAATCTTTGCTTTGTAACTGTCTAAAAGCAGACGCAACGTCAGTTGTAGTTTATCATTTGTATTAGTTGCAATTAGAGGTGGGCAGATTTTTTAAAATGCCAATCATTACGGTATATTGTGAATGTTGTTTTAAAAATATGCTAATATTGACTATTGAGTATATTGTTTATAATAGAAATGGCTGTCAAAAGAGATGATATTTCTGCATTTTGTGGGTAAATTTAAAGTAATTTCACATTTTCTGGGACTTCACATTTATGTTGGATTGAGATAATATCTGAATATCTATATATCTATATATATATATATCTCTATCTCTCTATCTCTCTATCTCTATCTCTATCTCTATCTCTATCTCTATCTCTATCTCTATCTCTATCTCTATCTCTATCTCTATCTCTATCTCTATCTCTATCTCTATCTCTATCTCTATCTCTATCTCTATCTATCTCTATCTATCTCTATCTTATCTATCTAGAGATATCTGTGTGTACGTACGTATATGTGTGTGCGTGCGCGCGTACGTATATATGTGTGCGTGCGCGCGTACGTATATATATGTGTGCGCGCGTACGTATATATATGTGTGTGCGTGCGCGCGTACGTGTGTGTGTGTATATCTAAGAATACTTCACAGAAATATTGAGATATTCAGTTTTGCCTTCTTTACCATATGCATTTCACACCTAGTTTGATATATATTTTACACTTGCCACACTTACAATATTCACACACAGTGATGCCACTGTAAGCTACAACAACAGCACTTTCATATGCATCTTTTTTCCTCTTGCAGCTCTCAAAGTGACGGACTGGCAGCCTGTCGGTCCAGTGTCTGCCATGCCTTCAACCAGAGGCGTGCTGAGATATGCTTCACTTCCCCCCTGACAACCACAGGGCCGCAGCTAAAGAATATCAATTGGAGAAAGTACGGCCTGAGAGAGCACCCGCCGGCACACTCGGAGCCCTAAACGCAGCGAGATTTCCTTTGAGAAAATAAAAGCACATCATTTTCATTTCGAAACTTCATTTTCTGAAGTGCGCTGAGAGAGAGACAGGGAGAGAGAGATATAGATAGATAGATAGATAGATAGATAGATATGGAGCAGGTAACTCTCAGTGAGGAAACGCTGTGGCCTCTCAGGGTTAAACACCGTTCTGGTTTGCTCCGCCAGGATTTCTGCACATTTAAAGTTTGTGTCAAGTGAGTTAGAAGAGTGGGAACTGGGAACACACAGATACATTTTTACATCCTGGAAGTGTGAGCGTCCTGTAATATGTCGGGTAGTTATTCATTGCCCATTGTTTTTGTATTCATTGTTCAATGTTTGATGTTTGTTGCACCAAATGGGTTTATGGCTCCATGGAAAGAGAATTTAGGCAGAATAGTTTGACTCTTCGTATTACATTTTACGACTGTAGGAAATGTACATCTTTACTTGGTAGTAAATAAAACAGAGGGTTATATATTATTGATATTTCCCTGCTGTGCCCATTTATCAGCTTTAGGTCGTTTTGAATATAGCAGTGATGTTATGTTACAAAAACAACCTCTTCATTATTTTTCATTATTCATTGTGCTCCGGGAAGTTTCCCTTGAGATGTTTAATTTGTTCAACAAGTATTTCATTTATTGTGTCTAACAGACTGGAACAGATCAAAGTAGAATGCACAGACAGTTCTGGGTGATTGTTGTCGTCTCATTGAACATTCTTAATCGATTTTTAATAATGTAAACGGTTTGTTTTCACTATAGTTTGTATAAACATACGTGTAATTATTTTGCCACTGCTTAGTGGCTTTTGTTGAAACGATGTAAGATTGTTGTGGGTTAGGATTTGTCAAAAATAATAATCCAGAATATGGTAATCATTATTTAAAGACATCCTCACCCTCCGCGGCTGGTGCTCTCTAGGGCTCTCTGGTACTCTCTGGTACTCTCTGGTGCTCTCTGGTGCTCTCTGGTGCTCTCTGGTGCTCTCTGGTACTCTCTGGTGCTCTCAGGTGCTCTCTGGTACTCTCTGGTACTCTCAGGTGCTCTCTAGGGCTCTCTGGTGCTCTCTGGTACTCTCTGGTACTCTCTGGTGCTCTCTGGTGCTCTCTGGTACTCTCTGGTACTCTCTGGTGCTCTCTGGTGCTCTCTGGTGCTCTCTGGTACTCTCTGGTGCTCTCTGGGGCTCTCTGGTACTCTCTGGTACTCTCTGGTACTCTCAGGTACTCTCTGGTGCTCTCTGGTGCTCTCTGGTGCTCTCTGGTGCTCTCTGGTACTCTCTGGTGCTCTCAGGTGCTCTCTAGGGCTCTCTGGTGCTCTCTGGTGCTCTCTGGTGCTCTCTGGTGCTCTCTGGTGCTCTCTAGGGCTCTCTGGTGCTCTCTGGTACTCTCTGGTGCTCTCTAGGGCTCTCTGGTACTCTCTGGTACTCTCAGGTACTCTCTGGTGCTCTCTGGTGCTCTCTGGTGCTCTCTGGTGCTCTCAGGTGCTCTCTAGGGCTCTCTGGTGCTCTCTGGTACTCTCTGGTACTCTCAGGTGCTCTCTAGGGCTCTCTGGTGCTCTCTGGTACTCTCTGGTACTCTCTGGTACTCTCTGGTGCTCTCTGGTACTCTCTGGTGCTCTCAGGTGCTCTCTGGTACTCTCTGGTGCTCTCTGGTACTCTCTGGTGCTCTCAGGTGCTCTCTAGGGCTCTCGGGTGCTCTCTGGGTACTCTCTGGGTACTCTCGGGGGCTCGGGTGCTCTACCAGAGGCCATTGGAGCTCGAGGCTTCTGCGCAGTATCTGCGATTTGTCTTTCTTCATATTAATACAAATCTGTTGAATAGTTTTCAAATAATAAATTGGACTAATAGAAAGTAATTGCTGTCCACGTGTCCACAAACTCTAATTCCAGGGTACTAAAATGTCACGTGACGTGTCAGAGCTTGGCACGTGCTGTAGGAGCGGTGAGCGCTCGAGCGTGCAACAGTGGCCGTGCCGCCGTGATTGATAACTCTGCTCTCGCTTTTCGGCTACGTCCTGCAGGATGCCAAGTTTCCATGGTTACGGAGTTCTTCTTGATAAAAGGATATGCGAGACTTTTGCACAAGGCCTCAGGCCGCATTTTAAACAAATGGACCGGGGAGTTGCATGCAGCGTTTGGTGACTGGTGAGTTGGCAATAATCGGATAAAACGTAACATTTTGGTCTCTACTATATTAAACTAACTAAACTTCAAACAAACTGATCATTATTTTAATTTGGTGGCTGATCATGCCAAGGGCCGCTTTATTTCTCTACAATTGCGACCCCTAGTGGCCTGAGCGAGCAGAGCTGAGCCGGTCTGTGGCTCGCAGAGGATGAGACGCACGCACACATTCACTTTTCTTATGTTGTTTATTCATTCAAAAAGCACCCTCTTTGTCTCAAACCAGGCAAGAATTTAAATCCCGGCTGCTTCTGGTGATAGAAGAGTGACCTATTTAAGATTTGATGCCCGATAAAAGCCGAGCCCAGCGGGGACAGAAAGCAGCCATTAGTGCCTCCGCTACAAGATTTCTGCTAATAAAAATAGCATTCATTTTCTCCCCTGAGTGCAGAAGGCAAATTAATTCTTCATGAATAATAAATGCATAAAATTAATGGCGATCTTAAATGTACAACTTTTATATTAACATATACCACATACAATTATGGCTTCTTTTACTAGCTTGAATCCAAGGTTCATGTTGCTGCTTTTTTGGAAATTGTAAATGTCTTTATCTGCAATTATCTAGTATTTAAATGTATATGCTTGTACAGTATATGTGTTTTGTCACAGCTCATTATACTGTAGCCCAGGTGGTGGTGTTTGGTGGTGTTCTTGGACTAAAATCCATGTGACCCTAAAAATAGAAAATGTTAATGGCTCTCGAATGGTTCTTGAAATGAAGTGAACATTCAGGCTTTATATTTTCAGTCCTGAAATATTTTCAGGTGTTTGTATGCAAGTCTTTTCATCCTCAGGACAAACCGATGTGACCAGTAGAGGGCAACACTTCCTTAGGCCAGATTGAATCATGCACAGTGCAGTGACCACATGAGTCAGTGATGCCTGTAGAGATTTAAAATGTCAACTTTAAAGTCTACTTATTATATGCTGAGAAATGCATTCACTGACGTCAAGTATGTGCTCGTCACATCCAAATGTCCCGAGTTTTAGCTGATTTCTACTTTTTGCTTGGACCTCTGCATGACTCAGGAGTTTGTGACCAGGACTGCCATGAATCAGCAGGACTTGTCTTCAGGCTCAGTTTGTCAACATTTATTCCTGCTGACGACATAAGTTACAAAACCTAAAGCCACTATTTTCTGTTGGGAGTGATTCATCCGACGCTGGAAACGGTTCACAAATGTTCTATGACTTGGCTTTTCCATACAATCTGTATTCTTTTAGACAAACTCGCAAACAAGAAGTGTAAACTACAATAACAACATTTCGTGGAAAGAGCTTGGATTGTTATGTGATCAGTTTGGCACTTGTGAACGAACAAAGAGTAAACAAACCAGAAACAAAGACCTTTTTACAACATTAGTGTTTCATCCGGATTTGATTTTAAAACCGGGAACTCCTTCACCATTCCAACATTGAATGATACTGTTGTTCCACAGTTCATATCGTCCACACCCCTGGGCCACTGCAGGGACAGAAGTGAGCGGCCTGTTGTGTCCGCACATTACAAACCCTAAATGAGAGTCTATTGTAGGCTTGAGCAGCAGCCAGATGCCAGCAGCAGTGGAACAGCAGCTAAAGGATTTAAACTAAGCCGCTGCGAGACACAGTAAAACGAAAAACTTGATAAACTGGCATCATTTAAATACCGGTCTGTCTTTTCTTCTCTCTTTCTCAAAGCCCAGAGCAACACTGGAAACTTCTCCAGCCGCAGTGAGCGGAGCCTTGGCAAATCCACATCCGCTCCAAAGGCGAGGCTCGTGTGGCAGCTGAAAAAACAGGCCTCTAAACCAACTCAGACGTCCACATTTAACAGATGAAGAAAAACTGCTCTAAAGGTGGAGCTCAATAAATACACATTTTGATTTTGGGGAATTCAGAGTGGACAAAGCTTCACTGTAATTTCCGACAGACTTTAAACAGAGCTTTTAGCCTGAAGCAGTGTCAGCGTTTATTCATTTTCAATAAAACCACTGTCTGAAAACATAGCCTTAGTTTAAGACCACTTATACAAATAAATGTACATTTCTTTATTAACTTGTCACTCTCACAGAGAGAACATTTCATCAAACATACATCAATTAAAATATAAATACAATATGTATAGATCATAATACTAACAATAAACTTTATTTTGTATATATTTTACTCATGCCATTAGTGCTTCTAGATTGGAACTAAACTCTGTTCATTGAATATGAAAGCAGAAACATGACTTATACAAAGCAATATGGACTTTTTTCTTTGTTAACTTACATTCAGACTGGTCTTTGTTGGCCTTTCTTGACATCCTGGTCCTTTTTTCTAAATAATCTTTATTAAGTATACATTTTTAATCCCTGAAGTATTTTCTGGAACCAAGATATCATACACTATAGTATAATAGCGTAGGGATGTCTGTTATTGGTACTCTAACTTGACGTATTTGGCTGTGAATATTTAATGTGACGCTTTAGTTAAAACGCTTTGTAAACTCATGTGCTAAACTTAGCTCCAAAGACGTTCTTGTTGATAAGCCCTGTCACTTCGCAGATGGCCTGTGTGCATGAAGCCCTAATTAACGGCAGTGGCGGAGATGAGTCTTGTGGGACAGTCTTTATCTCTTGAGCATCCTGTCCTGTTCACTGTGCACTGGAGATGTGGGCCTCCTGCTTCCTCTGCCTCCTCCAGACCAGAACCACCAGCAGCAGCACCATCAGCAAAACCAGTGCTCCGCCAATGAGGCCAACTTTAAGAGGTACGCTCCCGCCTTTGGGCTGGTACATGGTGCAAGATGCCAGGCTTTTCCCCGCATCGTTCACCGCACTCACACACACTTGAACAACGTCATCAACCTGTCCTATACTGCCGCTGCGTTTGTCTTTGGCGAACGTGCTCCTTTCTTGTCCACCCACTGTTATAACATAGTTTGTGACATAGGAATGGGGTTCACACCATTCAACAATCACCTCTGACCCGTTCAACTTTACCGACCCTACATTAGGAGCCTCTGGGGGAACGTTATTTAAGGTGAAGCCAGGACACAAGCATTCTGTAGAGATTGACAGCTCATAACATGAAGGCTGGTTTTCAAGGCATGGGTTATAGTCACATCTTTCCAAACCACGTCCTTGTGTAGGTATTAATGACACTGAGGGAGTGACGGTGTAGTCCTCATAGTCTTCAGGCACAAACACAAAAGCTTCAGTTGGAGATCCCAGCAGAGTTACAGCATCCAGGGGGCCAAACTCTGGGGGTTGGGACGGCATTGGCAGGGAGCTAATCGTTTTGAGGAGGCAAATGAGCACCAGGGCTAGAGGAAGGTCCCGTTTGGCAGACATGATGCTCTGTGGAGAAAAGCCAAAAATATGTCAGCCGTCTTGGAAAATCTGTGTTTTGCATTACACTGGAAAGATATGGAATATACTGTACCCTTGGGTTTGCAGCTGTTTGTGGCCCATATTTTGTTTTGTGCATAAATGGCAGTTTTTTCCTTTTGGAAAGTATAATTTGTCTTTAACCCTTTGCAACAAGTCATTGTGAGATGTTAAAATAAATATATAATAAATACATAAATAAACAATGAATTCAGAGGTGGATTGAGTAGGCAAAATGGTACTCAAGTAAGTTATTAATTAATTAACTAAAAAATGTTTAACCAGGTAAATAAAACATTGAGATTGAAACTTCCTTTTCATGGTAAAAGTACCAATACTTCAAAATAATATGACTGAAGTAGAAACAAAGTAGTGGTCCAAAAGATTACTCAAATACGTGTAAACATGTATCTGGTAACTTCTACTCAAGTAAGAATAACTGTTACAGTAACTTCTGTTCATCTGATTTATGATTTGAAATAATTAACAAAATCTGGAATTTATAAAGGATAGACCCGAAACCACATCTGAATGAGCGGTGCAAGAAACACAAGCATGAAACATTTAATACTGTCAACATAAAGCTTTTGTCACTTGTTGACTTACAGTAGGAAGAGTGCTTCAAACATTTACTCAAGTATGAATACTCTTACTATTACTCAAGTAGGAGTAAGTGTAGTTATTAAAAAAGTTAAACTACTATTACAAGCTCTTTAGAATAAAAGTAACTCGGTACTTCTCAATTCTACATACATTTTATAGTTGATGAAAACACTTCCAGTATTTTCTTTACATTTCCAGAGTTTTCATCTCTCCAGTCTCTAAATTGAATATCTACATTTAACCAGGTTTTCAACTGTCACACAATGCGTTCCATGGCTGTGACTACTTCTTGGTTCATAATAAGTATAACGTTTTAGTCTTTGCTGAAACTAAATTAACATTCCAAGCCATGTTGCACCACAAAATGCCGACACACACACACACACACACACACACACACACTTGAATGATACAGTCCAGTTGGTTGTATCCTGTTACACCAAAGCCCTCAGAAATATTTAAAGAAAAACAACACCTGATCCAGCGTCTTGTTCAACGGGCAGCACCAGAAAAACTATGCTAAAAATGAATGGACTTTGAAATGAATCCCTGCATCAAAACTCCCAAAGCCTGCACTGAAGCCTAAACAAAGAGGTGCTCTGTTTAGCTTAAAAAGTAGATGAGTTTTTGAACTTACCTCTTCAGCGTTTCCTTGTTCGTCCTTGCTTGTCTGCCTCTTGTTATTGCCAGTATTGCCTTGTTTTAGTATGTCTCTCCTTTATACGCCTTTCGCTCACCCCAAAACAATCACCTCCTTCTTTCTGCCCTCCCACAATTCCCTGTCCCCCCTCCTTGACCCGTCCCAGCCCAGCCCTCTCCTCTCGATTCTGAAATGCCTTAGTAATGAATGACTGTGAATGCGATTACTATTGGATGCATCACGTTGCATATCTGTCACTGTGAGCCACTCGTCTGCGCGTCTTGTCCGTGTCTCGCCTGTTAATGAGTTGTGGTTTTCCTTTTGGGAATGAGGGAAGTGTGAAAGAGTACAGGCATGTTTGGTCGAAAGGTTTTTGCATGACTGAAAGTTACGGTGAGTCATTCCATGTAGATGCAGGTAGCTCCAGATGGCTTATCTATTCATCAGCTAAACTTCTCACTTGAATGACAAAACATTTTGGCCCTCAAACGAACTGAAACGGATTTGTCTAAATATGGGTAACGAGGCAGCCTTGACTTGTTGAGTTTTACAAGAAAGAAGCGATACAATCTTGTAGGTTTGGTTCATGAATATAAAACCTATTTAAAATGTACATTTTAACAAAGTTACTTACTTAAATGGAAACAAATATAATCTGAATTGGACTCTACAGAAATAAATGTGCACTATTTAAACATTTATTGCATTTATCAAATGATTACTGTGAGTGGTGTCACCTACTTGTCTTCGTGGAGAGGGATAAGTTAAATGCCATATTGTGGAAAATTCCAAGAAAGGCACCCTCCACCAGAAAGGTACTATAATGCTAACATTATTTTGTTTCTCAGTCTGTTTTAATCTTATCTTAATCCAGGGTTGTCAGTATATTTAGAAGTATTGCTGTAATTAAAGATGTTTTTCAATTTCCAACGAATGACCAACGAATGTAATGATAACACAACACTCACTGATATAATAAATGTGTGTACGAGCTGCTGCAATTCCAAAGAAAATCCCCGACTGAGCATGTCGTCTCTTGGTGTAGCCCACTGGATCCATTAAAGGTGTTCATGGTCATTCTCTGGTTTCTTTGACCAAATTAGGTCTAGGAGGAATACTTGAACATGCTGTAGCACTTACGGTAAAGACAAATATTTAGTTTGGTGGTTGTCCGTCTGAAGCTGGGGCCTCTAACCTACTGATCATTGCAACGTTTTTGGGTGAGTATTTTACAGACAGGGCGTGGGAGTGAAAGTGTGAAGCAGATGGAGCTCTTGTCAAGGACTCCAGTATTTATGTATTTTATAATGTGTCCATATTGTGTGTTGTATAAATTAATTACATAATAACATTTGTATATGTCTATTTTGGTTAGGTAGGATAGGAACCAATGACTAACTATGGACTCTGCATTAAATCAGTGCTGATGTTACAAAGAGCCACTTCAAGAGAAATTAAGTCACTCATATTTCAGCTGTGACACAGATGGTAACACTTAAAAAGTTTGTTGCACCAAGAACTGCCCCAAAGAAGAAAAAAACGTTTTTCCTGCGTTGCTGTGGCTGTGGCATGTGTGTTTTCCTCATCAAAATTTCCCTCATAATTATAACCATTATAAAAGCCAGTGGAAGTTCATGTTACATGTTACAGCAAATAGAAGCTGTTATTAAGTGTATTCAAATATAATGTATAGTATAAAAAACAAATCTTATATTATAAGATGTATTATATTATATATGTAACACGAACGTCCTCTGGCTTTCATTCATTTTTATAATTACACATCACTTATGAATATGAAAGCAAATCCAACACTGTAAGTTTTTTGTGTTTTTATTGTTCACTGTAAGTTTTTTGTGTTTTTTATTGTTTTATTCTCTGTTTTGTGAAGCACTTTGTGACTTTTGTCTGTGAAAGGTGCTGTATAAATAAAATGTACTTACTTACTTACAACAGCGCCTTCTAGAGATCGGCCCACACACCGGGGGAAAAACCCTGCCTTTTATTAATTGGTTTCAAGAATATGGAGAAGAAATGGCAATAAATCTAACTAGTATATTTGGCTAATTGTACTTTCACAAAAGTACATTTTCATCATCTTTATCATTATAATTAAAACTCATTTAACCATCATTTCAAAGTCATGGATCTAGCATACAAAATCTTCATGTATCTAATTTAGTATGTATGTACTTTTATTTTGAATTGTGTATGCGTCCCGTTCTCATTCTACCATTTTTACGTCATTGCTATGCGACAAACATCTGTAGTTTACCCATGGATGCCATCTTGCCTTCCGGGGGCTTGAGTTTACCCAGAAGTGTAATTTGTGCAAACAGAAGCTGCAGGCTGTACGGGTGAGTTTACTAAAGGGGTTTGTTTCATCGTCTTTATCAGCACATCAGAGGAGAACGTGCCTGATCAAAGACTATGCGTGACTTAAAAGGAAAGCTTTTAAAGAAATCATACGGAGGGTAATGCTACTGGGCTGGTGTTAGCTATCGCATCTGGGCCCAGTGGAATGAAGGGGCCATATCGTTTTCCTGAGCCAAAGAGACAAAAACAATCAGTAATACATTTAATGTCAAATATAAGTCAAAGGAGAAGTTCATATGTTTCTACTGTGTGCAGTTTAAAGAATCGCCTTGGCTAAGCAGAGCTAGCATGGCTGCCAGGCGCGCAGGGTTTTCTGGTAGCATGGCTTCATCTGCAAACAGTGTCTGCGGAAACGCGATGAGCCGAAAGGCAAACCCAATGAACATCTCTGACAGGACTGGGACGGAGTCCTGTTTTGACAGAAAAGCTGATAAACCTACACACGGAGCTATCCATGGCAGTATGACTGTTATGTCGCTGAAATCTCGGCTTGCACCGACTATCCATACAGCCATGTCCGCCGCGGTGGATGCTCTTCTGGGTGAAATGGTGATTGTGCTGAATGAGACTCAACTGGAGCTGGTGCACAAGGAAGAGGAGAATGAGCGGCTGAAAGTCCGTCTGGAGGTCTCTGCGAGGGAACTAAAGAATTTACAGGACTGTCTTTGCAGTGCTCAGAAACTCATTGACCAACTTCAGATCTCTTACTCTGGTGCACATGTGGTCAGTCAGTCTGTTTTTGCACCGCCACTCTCCTCCATGACCTCACTGGCAACAGGCATGGAGCGGGACTCCCAGAATCAGAGGGGTGTGACCGGTCCTGACCTGGGGCTGGGAGGATCAGTCGATGAATCTCTGCAGGGGTTTGGCCAGAGCAATGATTACAAAATGTGCCAGCTTTCTATTCAGCCTGATGACTCGTTTGAATCAAATTCCCCCCACATGTGCTCTAACCCAAGATCAGGTAACATATTTTGCACATTGATATAAAATATTCTATTATAATGTCATGTAATTTTTTTGTTATTTTTTTTCCCAGATGAGAGGCAATCCCAAGGACCAGGATTAGCAAATCGGTTTGAGATCAAGGAGGAGCAGAGACCAGTGCCAACATCAGTACAGCCCAACAGGAAAGAGCCCGGGGGAGAAGGTCAACCAGGGTCTCAAAATGTGGCTCAAAGCGTAGACCATGGCTTCCTCCGACAGGGGTTTGGCCAGAGCAATGATTACAAAATGTGCCAGCTTTCTATTCAGCCTGATGACTCGTTTGGATCAAATTCCCCCCACATGTGCTCTAACCCCAGACCAGGTAACATATTTTGCACATTGATATAAAATATTCTATTATAATGTCATGTCATTTTTTGTAATTTTTTTCCCAGATGAGAGGCAATCCCAAGGACCAGGATTAGCAAATCGGTTTGACATCAAGGAGGAGCAGAGACCAGTGCCAACATCAGTGCAGCCCAACAGGAAGGAGCGCGGGGGAGAAGGTCAACCGGGGTCTCAAAATGTGGACCATGGCTTCCTCCAAGTTGCAGGAGAAGGGGCCTCCCAGCGCTCCTTTTCTCAACCACTGCCTCCCCAAAGATCTGTGCGGGACTGTAGCGCTGCCATGCCACCAGGTGGGCCCAGGGACCAGAAAATGGTATCTGGGACTTCCGTGAATGCCAGGATCTCTCCGGGTCAAACTGAGGACGCAGCTGGACCTTCTGGAGAAGGCACAGCTGCAGGGCCCACAGCTGACCGGCCACACCACTGCTTGGAGTGTGGCAAGACTTTTCGGCTGATCTCCAGTCTGAAAAAGCACATTCGTATCCACACAGGGGAAAAGCCGTACCCTTGTGGCGTGTGTGGTCGTCGGTTCCGTGAGTCTGGAGCTCTGAAGACTCATTTGCGTATCCACACTGGAGAGAAACCCTATTCCTGCTCAGAGTGTGGCACCTGCTTCAGACACCTGGATGGTCTGCGCAAGCACCGCCGCACGCACACTGGCGAGAAGCCTTATGTGTGCAGCATCTGTGGAAAACGCCTGAGCCGACTGCAGCACCTCAAACACCACCAGCTCATCCACACGGGTGAGAGGCCCTGCAGCTGCCCCTTCTGTAACCGCACCTTTAAGGAGCCGGCGGCGCTCCGTAAACATGTGCGGACACACCGGGAGGAAGGTGGCCACATGGGCATCAGTGCCAACGAGGACCAACAAGAGCCCATAGATGACATGAACAATCTCCACCCGGCGGCTCCCTCGCCCCAGATGAGGTTTGAAGAGTGGGCAGCAGAGGAAGAGGACAGTGTAGCAGAGGAGGAGGACAGTGCAGTGGTGAACTGTGTTTAGCCATGTTTGAAATTGTACACTGGCTGTCAACCTGTTTTAGGGTTTATTTTGAATTAGGGCTGTCAAAGTTAAAGTGATTAATCATAGAAAATAGAATAGAAAAATACTATTTTGACAAAACATTCTCTGTTAGATTACGCAGGAAGGTTTTACCTGAGTGAATGAGAAAAAGTGTGGTTAAATGTACACATAAAATCCTTAAGTCTTCATGTACACAAGCACAGACTCTGCTTGTGTACATGCTCTGCGGAACAAACCAGAGCCGCTGAGATCTTGAGTGAAACACTGTACGCTCCATGAGGAAAATAAAGCTTGCATGTGAGCGCAAAAAAATAGTTTAATGGGCCAAATATTTCACCAAACTACAACAGCTGCTTACAATGTGAGCTTGTATCTATCAACCATGAGAGCAAGTTACACTGTTATGAAGGGCATTTAACCCACCGGTTGATTGGTCATTTACAATCTGTGTCCACACAGATTCAACATGAATCACAATGTCTAAACTTAAATTGTTATTTAGGGTTTTAATATCATTTATACAGATTAGTGAAATAATTAAATTAGGCTTTATTTTTTAATTTAATTTTCATTCATTCATTTAATAATCAATTGACAGCACTAATTTGAACCTGATATGCTGTGAATCTATTTCCAATGCTGTACATTCCCACTATGCAGGGAGGAAAGTAATTTGAACACCCTGCAAAGTGCTCTCACTTAGAAATTATCGAGGGATCAGACATTTCCACTGTGAGAGACGGAATCTAAAAACTGGAAATAACGGTCTATGATTTTGAAATAATTTATTTATATGTTATTGCTGCAAATAAGTATTTGAACACCTGAGAAAATTAGTGTTAATATTTGGGACAGAAGTTTTTGTTCAAAGGTCAAACATTTCCTGTTGTTCAAGTTTGCACACATTGCAGCAGGGATTTTGGCCCACTCCTCCACTCCTGAACCTGCTCCTAACCAAGGAGGCACTCCTTGGTTATCCTGGCTGTGTGCTTTGGGTCATTGTTATGTTTGAAGACACGACCCATCTTCAACGCTCTGACTGAGGGAAAGAGCTTGTTACCCCAAATCTTGCAATACATGGCCCCATTCATTCTCTCCTTTAGACAGTGCAGTCATCCTGTCCCCTGTCCAGAAAAGCCCCCCCAAAGCAGGATGCTTCCTCCCCCAAGCTTCACAGTAGGGATGGTGTTCTTCTTCCCAACACGGCAAGTGGAGTTTATACCCAAAAGTGCTATTTTAGTCTCATCTGAGCACATGACTTTCTCCCATGACCCCTCTAGATCATCCAGATGGCCATTTGAAAACTTCAGACAAGCCTGGACATGTGCTGACTTAAGCAGGGGAACCTTCTGTGCAATGCATGATTTTAACATAGTGACGGTGTAGTGTATTACCGATAGTAACCTTTGAAACCAGCTTCTCCCGTAGTTCTGGGCTGATTTTTCACTTTTCTTATCATTAATACCCTTCGAGGTGAGATCTTGCATGGAGCCCCAGTCAGTGGGAGATTGACAGTGGTCTTTAGCTTCTCCCATTTCCTCCAACAGTTGATCTTATTTCACCAAGCTGCTTGCCAATTGCCTCATAGTCCTTTCCTGCCTTGTGTAATATTTTGTTTCTAGTGTCTTTTGACGGCTCTAATTGTGGGGTGGACAGGTGTCTTTATGCCGCTATTGAGCTCAAAACATTCCTTTGAGAGCCAGAATTCTTGGATTGATAGAAAGATTGGTAGGTGTTCAAATACTTATTTTCAGCAATAACATACAAATAAATTATTTTAAAATCATATAGTGGGATTTACATACATTATTTACTATTCAAATTTCACTCAAATCGGATCTTGATCTGTCAATCTTGCGATTATCTGACCAGCCCTAAGTATATTTTTAAATCGAGTCATCTTTAACTGCCTTTTTATGCACTTTTCTGTTACAGGGTTGGACGCGCACAGTATTTCAGGAATTGTTTTGGCTAAATATGTTATTTGCACATGCAGCCAGAAAACTACTCGGCGCCAATCATTCTGTGTGTTTATTAACTACTGTTATGTAGTTGTGGAGTGTGTTGGTTTTGACAGTCTAGTAGTGTTTCTCAGACTGTGGTACGTTACAAAGTCTGCCTCTTTATTTTGAATTGTGTTAATGTTTTGTCCTCGTTTGGGCTATACATTATATAAAACTACTGTAGTTACAGTAGTTCTATATAAAGGATAGTCTCATTTAAGACTATGTTTGGACCTTCTTAAGCTCTGTTTTAAAACTTAGTTCTCAGAAAACCAAATATTTTCTTATTTGGTACTTTGTGTGAAAAGTTAGAAAACCACTGTTTGGTTCCAAAGCAGTTGTGATGCTTGCATTTAATAGCCTCACCACTAGATGTCCCTAAATACTTAACTGCAGCTTGTAACTCTTCATCATGAGAAGAACAACTAATACAGCACCTTTTAATGTGCCATTTTTGTGTTTACTTTACTGACTATACACCTCAATTCTTGAATTGTCCCATTCCGCTGTAATCTTCTTTTGTAAATGTTATCTACATGCACGTAACTTTCCTAAATAACTGGCTGTTCTAGAAGTGTATATAATACTGTATTTTATACATGTATATAAGAGCTGCATTCATTTTCAAGTGGTATTATATACAGTAATTATTTCATAATCACAGGGTAGAACATAAAATCATCACTAAACAGTAAAGATTAATGAGTTGTAACCTGTCTGCAGTGCTGCATGTTCCATCATTTCTGATATATGTGTGAGATATTTCATTTTTATATACGCTTCACTATTAAATACACTATTCTCTTCTTGGAGAGACAAGACATTAAAGGAAGTTTTAATAGACTTGTTCGGGCATATTTGTCTGTTTTGAACACAAATAACCCCTGTGTGGTGCCTGTCTAACACTGGCAGAGTTAATGCCAAACATCAGAGTTTTTGTAAACGGACTTGTTGCCAAATATTTAAATCTATTGTCAATTTTACCTGCAGTGTTTAGGTTCTTCCTTGGTGTTTTATTGTACCCTTGCAAGGGTGAGCCACAAGGAGATGTGTTTCCACATCAGTGCATTGCCAAACAAATTGTGTAGGTGCTGTGGGCACGCCTCAAGACCGGTCGAAAATAACACTTTACTACCCTCCCAGTGCTCTAATGACAGCTGACTTCAAAGTACTATTTGGCCTGCCCTGATCATTATCAAAGCTGTGACGATAACACTTTAGACATTTAGAAATATTTCCAATACTATTTTTGGTGCATAAAAACAAATACATAATATTTTTTGCTGATAGTTGTAGGTTATGTAGGTGGATGAGGCACATGGAGCACCTCTACAGAGTCCGCAGTAAGAGGCAGACTTACTTTCACTGTTGTTCAGTCAACTTGCCCAAAACACATAGCCGCATGTTTTTCCAGAGTGAGAAGAAGAGAAGCTGGAGAGACCCATCTTAACATTCACAGGAAGAGACAGAGTGGAAGCTGTGGCCTTGCAGTAAGACTCACTCCTCAAACATTCAACATATACATTGTGAAAAACATAATTTGGTCCTAATTAGTTAACCGTGTCTTTAGCTCTGCACCGACAATTGGCAATTCTGAGTTAGCGATGACACTATGTTTTGTGTTTTCTAAATACATAACTGGTCCAGAGTATCTCTAGTGATGTGAACCTGGTTTGCAGTGGCCAGTGTCACGTACAATGGATGTTTGCATCCATTTTGACCCTACAGCTTTAATTCTAGTAGTTGTAACTACTTTGTAGTTCGGTAGTTCCTTGTGCCATGATCGTTGCATAATAAAAACACTAATTCATTTTGGTGTTTGTCGGTTTTGTATTCTTTTAAGAATGACAAGATAAAAGTTTCACTATTAGTTTACGGTTGTTCTGATAAATGCAGTAACTCACATCAGTCAGTTTCATACATAGCGTCATATTAACCATATTAAGCTGTAGTTTACATAGCATGTTTTTCCCGTTATACATCACAAACAACTTTAAATGAGATATTTAGCACTAAGCTGTGCAGTGCGTGTTCTTTCCTGTCTCATTCTTGATTTTTATTGCACCATTTTATGTTTGATCTTAGCAGACATTATATTGAGTTGTCTGGCATTAAGTAGAATTAGCCTATTTACTTGGGAGGATGTAGACCTGTTCAAACAGAAACTGTTGTTGTACAACCGTCTATAACACAATGTTCCTTCTTAAACCCTCAATGTATGGTTATACGCTTAAACAATATTCTTTACTGTGTTAGTATGACTTAAATTTGTTCAAAGAAATAATTGTGAACATAGTAATTTGTGCTACTTTAAGCACTTATATTGACAGCAGCTCAGAGTCTCACAAATGTGGAGCCTGTGAACCACTGAGGCCAATGCAGCAATTTCCTGAATGATTCAAAGCAAACACTTTCCCTTTTAATTCTCCATCTTCTTTTGTCACTCTGTCCCTATGGACATTTGGACTCAGCACATTTTCCACCTTTTAAATAAAGTTGAAAAGTTAGGCAACTTACTCTTTGCATTGGTGGTAGGTTCTAATAATCAAACCTAATGGCAAATACACGGGACAGTGGTTGGGTCTTAATGTAACCTTTGAATTCCTCTATAACACATCTTTAGGGTATTTCTGGGCAATAAAAAAGTATCTCTATAATGTAGGAAATACCACAGATTTGAATATAGGCTGAAGGTGTGAAAAGAGCAGCCTGTCAAATGAAAGGTGCTCTAACATAAATGATGCAAAGTGTCATTGAGAGAGTAGTGCACACTGTAGCTGGAGGTTTGTGTTGGGCCAAGGAGGAGGAGGACGTGTTGGAGAAATGACCAACAAGGAAACCACTTTTCGCTTTGCTCCTGCGCGGCCTGACTGGCCCCGGGCCAGCTCTCTCCAGAGAGGGGCTGGCTCACCCGTCTCCTTCTCCACTCTCTCCTCCCTTCTCCGTCTCTCTCCCAAACCCAATACGCACTCGATCCAAACTCCACAAAGCAACAGGCTCGAAGTGCGCGGCTGAGGCGAGGACGACCCGCGCAAACGTCCCAAACCAGGCGACAAGGACCTTCCGAAGATGCCAGAGGCTTTTCTTTTACTCATGGACCACTGGGGCACGCAGGGAAAGTGATTTGTCTATTTTAGCAGAGAATATCCGTGGGAGGATTTGTCTTTTTCCCCTTCGTATGAGACGCCTGGGATCTCAAAGCAGTCGCCGCTAGTTTGGATGTCCCGGGAGTTGGTGCAGGGCAGTGAAAGGATGCCAGGATGCCTCCAGTGATCCCGGTCCATCTGCTGGTGCTGTGGCTGAGCGTCCACAGGCTGGTGTGGTGCACGGAGCGAGCCTCGGCCCGGGAGCGCTTCAAGGTGGTCATCGCTCCTCTGGTGTGCAAGCGGATCTGCTTCAAAGGACAGTGTCAGGATACGTGCGAGCAGGGCAACAACACCACGTTAATCGCGGAGAACGGACAGGCGGCGGACACGCTCATTGGACAGGGCTTCAGGGTCGGTGAGTGACACAGCGTTGGTTTGATTTAGTGAGGCCCGGGCCAGTATGAAGGATCACGGGACGATGTGGCCTCTCCATAAACCGGTGCACTTGACTTATTTATTCAGAAAAAATAACATTTATGTTACAGGCTATGTTTTGATTGATGATTTAAATAGGCCACTGGCGACAATGTGTGCACTCTTGTGGGCTCAGGGCTTCAAGTTTCTGTTAGACAAGCCTAATATAGCCCCAAAAGATATAAAGTCAAACTCCATGCTGCATTGGCCTAATTGGTCGAGTGTCTACTTTCAGAAAATGGCTAGTGATGTAGTAAACAAACTTCACACTGTTAAATAGTTTTTAAGAAATATTTGCTTGTGCGGTTTTCTTTGCCTTATAACCTTAATTTAAGTATTAGAGTACTTAAAAGTATTCTACTCTTAATATCCCAAACTTGACCTTTACTCTAAGCATGTCCATGCTGTGGTCTAATCGCACAATATTTATTACTTGTGGGGAAAAACAAACATGTCTTCTAATGTGGTTTAACTGAACTGGTTGGTTATTATTTTTAAAAGTCAAAAAGTCTATAATGAGAGGTGGGTAGAGTAACCAAAAATAGTACCAAGTAAGAGTACTGTTACTTAAACATAATATTTCTCATGTAGAAGTATAAAGTAGCTGTTCAAACAAGTTCTCAAGCAAGAGTTAATTTGGGAAACCTACCAAAAAGCAACTGAAAGCTTAAATGTCTGAACATAACACAGTATAGTACAGTACAGTACAGTACAGTACAGTACAGTACAGTACAGTACAGTACAGTACAGTACAGTACAGTAAGCCTATGCACAGAATCTGATATTTTCAAAGGACAGGCCAGAATTATAAGTTTCTGAAGAACAAAACAACAATGTGCTAATAATTTCAAATTGTCAAGATAAATCTTTTGTCAGCTGTAGGTTTACTCACAGTGGGATGAGTAACCAAAACTTACTCAAGTAAGAGTACTGTTACTCTGTTAAAATGTTAATGGAGGAGGAGTAAAACTTTTGTGATAGCAAAGTACTCTGACAGCAAAACCAGTTGTTGCCATGGTTTGTTTCTATGTGATGGGGCAATAGACATTTCAGAAACACTGGCAGCTGAATTAATGACACTGATTAGACAGCAATATGTGGAAATAAAAATATTACAAACACTAATGGAATGTTAACTGCAGTTTTAACTTTTTGACCTCACTCTGAGAGAATATATAAATAGTCAAAGACAAGCTTTAGTTAAGTATTTGTGAAATAAACACCAAATATAATAAATAAAGTGACATTTTCATGTGGGTGAGTAAATATACTTAAATTGGTGGGTGAGGCGGGTTGAACCTATCGCGCCTCTCTGGAAAATGCCATATATTACACTTCAATTAGTGAAGCATGACTCATTACATAGGTATAAATGTTCTCTTAGATGTAGGCCTGAGTCTGTGAGTCTGGTTGGCTGGAGCTGCTGCTGCTGCTGTATCAGATCAGCTGTGGTGAGACCCGGAGCCACACAGTCTACATCAGGACGGCCCACAATGGGTTCAACTGATGCACTTTTTCCTCTACTTCACTATTAGGACTGGAGGCTCAGAAATCACACCGGACATTCTGGCACAGGAGGTGACAAAAAGAACATCAAAAAGTTGAATCAGTCCAATTAAGTAGCTGCAAGTGTATTATTTTTGGAGCTTTATCATATCTGAAATATTAATAATCCTATTTGTCTGCCCACTAAACTAGAAAAAGAGTATCTAAACTTTAACTACTAATTTACCTATCAATGGGAACATTGTCCAGGAAAATACTTGTAAAAAACGTGTATACACTGTACACACAATTCAACCACTGGAATGTGCACATATGTTGTATGAGTAATGAACTCATCTTAGCCTCTTGTCCTTTCTCTGTGTCATAAGTTCTATCTTAAATCACCCCTTTTCTGGTAATTTCATGAATGTGTTATTAACTATGTGTTCAGGAAAGGCTTACACATGCCTTGCTTTTTTCTTTTTCTTTTTCTTTCTTTTTTCTCGATGAGGAAGCTCTGGTGAACAGGCATTAACTCTTCGAAAGTCTGATATGAATTTGTGCCGCTGCAGGAGCCAAAATGGATGCCAATGAACATAAATCACCAGTTGTTGACTTTAAGTTGTGCTTCCTTGCTCCCGGTGATGCTCGATGCAGTTGTCTCACACTTGGTCCAGCATTGTGTGCATATGTTTGGATGACATACAAACAGGATCTAATTAAGTCTGAGAGCCGCTGCCTTTTGGAGCCAAGTGACTTTGCCCATGACATCGTGTGAAGTCAGGGTTTTGTCCGACCACCAGCTTTTCCCTCACCGCCCTCATTTCTCTACTCCGCGTCACGTTTTGGACCGTCAGTGTCAAATAAGTCCGCAGAGACATAGTGAATTCCTCAAATACCTCAATTCTGCTTTCCATTGGGTGTGCATACGTTGTGGAAGTACTTTACAGTCACCTGTCTCCAACTCTGTGCAGCGGACATATCTGGAAAAGGCGTGGTAATACGGGCCATTGGATAGAGGCACCAGGAGAGTGGAGGTAGAAGACGGCGCTGTTCTCCATGAGGCCTGGAATGTGGTGCGGACAAGTGGAAATTTCTCTCTGCCGTGCTAAAACGGCCGTGGCTATAGCAGCAACAATATGAAGACTTTTCCATATTTGTGCGGTTGTGACGTCAGTCGAGTGAAGCTAGAAACTGGGCAGAACTCAACCGGTTTAATTTCACAGTGAGGAAACCCAGAATCGACGCAACCTTCAAAACACTGAGCGGAGAAGGAGCAGATTTCCATGGTACCGCGATTAAAGTGAAGATCTATGCAGCAGTTTTATAATTGCTCAAGTATCAGAAGCTCCAACTCGTTATTGTGTGCGCTCAAATTAAACTAGAATTAAATAGATAACCGGTTTCTTTGTCATAAAAAAAAACTTTGATTAATTTATATAGGTGTTAACTGTAAACATGAAATAAATCGAGTTGAAAATAAATATTTCAAATTATATTACAGGTTTGAATGACTAGCCTTATAATTAAAAATGTAAATATATATATATAATTTTTTGTGTGTGTGCTTTAAACGTTGAATCCATCACTAGTAACATGGTACTGAGTTGGATTATTTTGTAGTTGTGTGGTTGAACTTTTACGTAATTATTTGATCAAACTATGATGCTTGGTGAGGCTTCAGTTATGACTAGGACAGTTATACATGTGACATCTGATTATGGTCGACGTCACAGTAACGCACACGCTTAACCTTTGTGTCTTTAAATCATAGACTGTATATCTCTCCGTCAATGCTTTAAACATGGCTCTGGTTCTTGCATGTTGTTCTCTTGTTCATCAGAGCCACTTGGCCTTCAGTAAAGACATGTTGCACGAGACAGACTGTGATATTCAACTTGGCTTAAACCTGGATGACAATAAATCACTAATGTCCCCTTTACCTGAGCCTGTGTAGTGAGGTTTACA
Organism: Eucyclogobius newberryi; assembly: GCF_026437365.1. Lineage (NCBI taxonomy): Eukaryota > Metazoa > Chordata > Actinopteri > Gobiiformes > Gobiidae > Eucyclogobius > Eucyclogobius newberryi. Next base: position 16,028,324 of record NW_027315779.1, read on the forward strand.
CTAAGCTCATTGTCAAACACAGACAGTGAGATTATACAATCGGTCTTCTACCCATGAAAGTAGCAGTTAGAGCCATTACCACATTATTTATTACACAGAGCAAAGGCACACACACAAACATAATGCTAGTGTGTCTGTCTATTCATTATATTCAACACACAAATGACACACAAGTGATCATGTAGGGCAGACTAGACCAGATTAGAAAACTACGTTATTGATGATAACAAAGTAAATGCACTACATTCCCCATAATGCCATGCTCAAACTTGGAATCTTCTTACCTTTTTTAAAAACTTGAGTTGGCCGTGGTTTTGCACTGTTTGCTCTTCTGGTGTAATCTTCATTTCTTCATAATCCATTTACAAACAAACAATTTGGGGGAAGCTTTTTGTTCCTGCTCAATAGCCCTTGAAATTGGAATTGTCTAGGAACGTTAACGGAAAAGCGTCTGGATATTCCCCTTCAAGAACAACATGAAAGATGTGTTCTTGTTGATTTCTTGATTTAGATGGGGGGAAGTCTTTGCAAATCACATAAATCCTCTTACAAAAATACACTTTCCCTTTTAAGTTTTTTTTCTTTCGGATGTGGAGTAGAGCTGCGATGTTTTTCAGATCAAAGCTGTGATTATCTCCATGAGTTTGGTTGTCAAAATATCTCTTGGCCAAGATTTTTTTTCCCCCAACTCTTCAAAGCACTTTGTAAAGTGTCTCTTTCCAACAGTTTCAGACATCCCCTTGTATAAAACAACAAAACTAATTATATTTTTGGTTCTTATTAAGTGTTGTGATGATGGACAGCGTTGTCATGATGGATAGGTCACCATATACATACAGTATTGTATTTGGTGTCCCATTGGTCTTATGACCTCATTTTGCATGAACTACCATGTTATATCTTATCCTGGGCACTATTGTTTCAGTGGCTCTAAGGAATAGTATTTGTTAGCTTAATTTCATTGCTGCCTACTCAAAGCTCCCTAAAATGGGCATTGAGAGAATTGTTTCAGACTATTTTAGGAGTTCCCATGGCCTGTATTTAGCTGTGAATGCATGACAGTTGAGAGTTTGAGGTTTGTTATGGTTGTGCATTTGTAGTCTGTCAACGGTCCATGGGAGTCTGAATTTAAAGTGAGTATGACAGGTTTGAATGTCTTTGTAACTATTATTTTGGTTGGTGAGATTGTGCCTGTGGTAAATATTTATAATAGTTTTAAGGTGGAAAGAAAAAAAGTTGAAAATCACAGGAAGTAGTGCTGAGTTCTGAAAAGGAATCCTACTACCCATGTCATTAATACACAAAATTCTGTTTAAAATTATGGAGACAATTTACAGTCTTAGTTGAACACTATTTTCTATTTTAAACATAAATTTTGCAACTCAAGAGGACATTATTATTACTATTATATGTCTAATTATAACTATTGTGTAAATTAGACTCGCTTTGGTTCATGTTTACAGTATGGTTTCCATGTAACTTCTACTTATGTTACTGCTTCCCATGTCCAACCAGGAAGTAAAATTGTAAACTCTACAAAAAATGTCCAGAGAAAACTAAGCAAGATCATCAGCAAAATCTTAAATAACCTTTCATACGCGCTTTGAAACAAATCGGCTAATGTGTGCAAGGTTGTTTTTGCAGTTCAAAGCTGCCCGTGGTTCTTCCTCTGACTCCTTTTACACTGAAGCCAAAGCTCTGGAAAAGGCGGTCTGACTCCGGCAACCCCAAAACCTGGGCACTCGGTCTGTTGCCACAGGTTGGATGGAGCTCAGAGGTGAGCGCTAGGCATGGCTCCCGAACACAAACAACACCAAAGGGAGCGAGAAATAAGCACGTTGTATTGAGATTTATTATGTGTGTCAAGCCATATCGTCATAGCCAGTCATATTCTGTCGCCTCGGCCTGTCTATTTCTGCAGGATGAAGGATCTGTGGTTATTTTAGGGGCTGCCATTTGGTTTAGCATTGCATTTGACAGTTATAAAAACAAGAGAGCGGAAAACAAATGTATCTCGCGTACCCTGCCCAGCTCTTTATCACCCAGCACATTTTTACCTTCGCAAACATTGCCCTATATGTTTATTTCATCAACACTGTAACAATCAGATTGAATGGAAAATTAAAAAAGAACTCTTCTGACTGGTCTGAAAAACATCTATATAACCATACTTAGTTTTGCACAACAAGTCGGGGTGAAAAGTGCAACTCCATTTTGATCAATTTCTTCCAGAAATTCACTGTCCCAAAATCTCTTCACTTTTGACAAGTAAGGTACTTTGAGCTGCAAAGACGGCAGTTCAGTAAAATTTTTGGAGAACAAAGTATCAATTTGAGGTGACTTCGTGGACGTCACAAGGGACCGCGTGTGTGTATGTGTGTGTGTGTGTGTGTGTGTGTTTGGTGCGCACCCTGCTCAAACAAACAGCCTTCTTTGCCATCTTTGACACTCTCCTCCCAGTTGCTCGGTGAGGGGGAGCAGTTATTTAAAGCTGTACAGAGGAATGCAAGCGGCCCGGGACTTCAACCTTTCCGGAGCTGCAGCGATTAGCTAGGGCAAACACAGCAACAGTCATGGGTCCAGGTATCACCACTTGAACGGGCACAACATCTGCTAAATCAACTTTAATAACCCCTTTACCTTGTTATAACAGTGTATCCTCATTATTTACTCAAAGTTGTGTTTTGATCGATCGATCCATGCATGTTTGAGTAATTCTGTCCTGCTACTGATGCTCGAGTGCTGTTTTCACCTACCCCCTATCCCCACCCACATCCCTGTATTTAGTTGCAATTATTTAAGCTTATCACTTCTGCAGTTTTGAACAGGAAGTCAGTGGATTTCTTTCTTTCAATAAGCCGTTCTAGAACAACATTGCTGTTTTACAATAAACAAAATAATACTGATGATCTACTTATGTTGTAGTTTGATAGTAAAGTACCTGAAAACACATCATATCTTATCATCGTATCAAGTTTATTTTGTTCATTTAGAGACAGTGGTGTCCCTGGTAATAATAATTGAACTGGGGTCCACTTTCAGGCCTAAGTAACTGCGGTTAAGCCTTGGTTTGTTGTGATTTTGTTGGATTTAGACTGAGGGTAGTCAACTTGAAGACATTCTTGTCCTGGTTCTGTATAAAGAGTCTTTTAAGTGATACTTCCGTTTCAGTCCTGGTTAATTCAGGAATATTCCTAGTGTTAACCTGGTTTATTCCTGGTCCTGATTAGGTATTTTGTTGTTCTTTATACCAATAATACATTCAATATGTGCTTAGACCAGGTTTTGTCCAGCACAGGGGTTATTTTAGTCCATGGATACTTATAAACCTAATGTAAACCTATACTGTAAGTGTTAGATACCTTGTTTTTACCTGTGGGGTAACTACCTGACATAATCTTGATTGCAGCGTTGTCAGCACTCCTGAGCACCTTCCTGCCGCTTTTCTCATCCCCTCAGCTTAGACAATCATTACATGACATCATGCGCTGCTCAGCCAAGATCCTGTCTCAAACCCTTCTTTTCCACACACAGTGCAGCCAAAGGGGAGTGACACGAGGCTATAGCACACTGGATGAATGCCCACCCAAGAGCCATGGAAACCACAGCATATTTCCATGACATATGAGAATCACATTGTGTAACGAACAACTATTGTATTTAAGATAATTGCAAACTTTTTTAGACTTGAGGGCTGAAAGGTGCTCTTCATCTGGGCCTGTTTTATATCAAGACTAAACAACACTGAGTACTTTGCTGCCAAAGATTTAGACCTCAGTCTTCTTTTCCCACAGAATTAAAAAACCTAAAAACAAACGACTTAACAAACTGCCAACTGTGTTTTTGCGCCACCAGATTTGGCTTGTAGTGATCGTCCATTTTACCAGCCACAGTGACACAACGACATTAACACAAATTGATCCCTTATAATAACACATACAATGTGCGACCATTTCAAAATGTATATTTTACATTATGCCTTTTTTCGGATGCTTAGTATACCAATGACTATATAACAAATAGATGTAATCAATTTAATTAGAGGGTCACACCCGGGAAAAGCCAACAGTTACACCAAATATTTTACAGTTCACGTACAAAGTCAAAACAACTGAACAAAAATAACTTGAGTGGGAAAAGTTCTTTGTGAACTAAATACAAAGAAATAAGTGTATGCCATACCTAATGCACCCATACATGCAGGGATTGTGGATTAAAACTAATTCAAAAGAGGCCACGATAATGTCCTTGTGTCGGTCCCTGGCTGAGACTCAGAAGAAGTATTGAGTATTTCCTGTCGCCATCAGTCATTTCCAAGAAAAACTTTATTTTACATGTTTTGGTTACTTGCTGCTGTACAGCTATAGTTGTTCGAAAATGTAAATGCTTTCTTTATAAAAATGTGTATAAGTTAGTTATACGTTGTAGATGTATGAATGTCTAACTCAGTGGTTCCCACTGTGGAGTGAATGAATAACTGTAAAATATAACTGTAAAGCGCTTTGAGTGTTGTGAAAGCTGCTATATAAATCCAATTATTAATTAATTAATTTAAATAAATTAAATTGTTATATTTAGATCTCCCAGCCTTACCTAATGGTTTTAAATGCACATGATTTAATATAATACCAAATAACTATAACTGTTTGCTATATTGTATAATGCATATGGTGCTCACAGACATTTTCTTCAAGTGCATCGGAGAAGGGGCAGTCATCCAAAGTCGTGTATGCGAATATAAAAAGTTTGGGAACCACTGGTCTACTCTATATATAGCTCTAAGTTTAAAAATGTCTGCCCTATGACTTCATAATTAATTTCTTCTCAGACTCTGTGGTGTCCCTCGTTTCCAAGGGCAGCTATATTGTCAGCGTTTTGAGACCTTTTTGGCTCACTGTTGGAATGGGCCATAGGGCACCACCTCCTGTTTGTTTAAGACGAGACTTTCCCTCAGTCTTTATGAAGTTTGTACGTTCAGTTCTGCGTTTGCCAAAGCCAGTTATTATGTCATTTATTCTCTGTGTCTGGTTCAGCTGCTGCCGTCTGACCCACTTCATTCGTGTCCTCCCTGCGCCCTATGGGATGCGGTCTCATAGTGCCAGTCCACGGCTGGCATTTTTAGGAATGCGGTTTCCTGTTTTGGAGTTTGATGGCAGAGGGAAGCACGTCATACAGTGAAATGTATTTCACTATTTTTCTATTTGGATGCCTTGTGGCAAATCATCACTCAGAAGATTGACTTTGAATGATAGTACTTTAAATAATGTTAAAATAATAAATTTTTCTATGAAGGTTCATGCATTTCTCAAACAAACCACTTAATCAATTTAGTAAGTAAAGCGTTTGATTTATATATATTTTGGACACTCCAATGCATTACATTACATTATTCACTTTACTATTGTAGCCACAACTGCCCTGGGGTAGACAAACAGAGCTGAGTCTGCCTATTTGCACCATTGGCCCCTCGACGATCACCGTATGATTCACACACACACCACATTCATATTAGACACGACGACAGCATGCACGGGCCTTTAGGTTGGTCCTCTAACCATTAAGCCTTTGCTTTTTCACAAAAGAGTCTTCAAGTCTTATTGCACAAAACTCACTGTAATTTATTATAATATAATGCCCTTTTAACCATTGACCCCACAAATTGAATACACCACTTTTAAAACCAAAGGGATACATTTAGAATTGAATGTGAAAACCAGAAAGGTAAACTATATGGGCCAATGGGCAGTTAACTGTATCATTTTTTTTTGCAGGGAATTTGTAAATGGACAAATTGGCCCGACTTTGGGACGGATGTGATGGAGTGACTTTCTACAGACTATTCTTTTTGTTTTTGTTTTTTTCACTCTCAGTATCTTGTTGGCTTTTATTTTGCATTATATAAAAACAACAACAAAAAAGAAGAAGACAAATAATCATAAGTCAAGCCATTATTTATAGAATGCTATTACTATGATAACACTAGTAAAAATGAGTAAGTGTAGTATTAATTTATCTCTTTAGTAATATTTCTATCCAAAGATGCCTTGAGTGTTATTGCATGCACGCTTTAATGTCAGTCAACACTTCTTGTGTATTCAGAACTGCCATAACAAGTCTGTTTCTTCATTGTTTTGTCTGTACTGGCAGCTTTGCAGTTTCTGGTCTGGGCAGCAAAGGTTACTCATTGGGAAATTCTACAGTGCCGCTAAAAACGTGTATTACATTATTACTATTACTGCGTGATGGTCTGTCTCCATTCTTTTTGCACACTGCTCGGTTTCAATTATAAAGGCCATACCCTGTTACATGAGACAGATTGAGCTTACATCGCTTTATAAAAATGTACCACATGTTTTCCTACAGACTCTGGGAATCACGACAATCTAACAAGAAAATCACATTCAGTTTATGCTTTAAATACTTTCACATGGACCTTCCTGGCTACTGAAATATTTTTATCCCTCCATTCCTATATTTTGTTAATACTTGCTGTCAATCTTTTGTCGACTTGGTGCATGGGAAAATTATACGCTTCCTGAGTTGGAATGTACCTGCGAGCGGACTTTCAGTTTTTAAAAAAATCACGACAGCTCAAGATAAGGTTAACATTGCATGATCTAGTTTGTACTTGAAATGAATATTGGCTCTCTATTATACAATCATACTTCCAATTATGTTTTAATAGGGCAGGTAAATTACTGGTTAACAACTTCAGAAGGTCTGACTTCTGGGGTTTAGGCGCGCGTTCATTTAAAACTCTGAATGCCTTTTAGCTGTCTTTGATTTTTAATAATACAGTACTTCTCTCAGGAATGCAACAGATTGTTGTAAGGTGGTGGTACTGGTGGGACCCCTGAATTATATATTATTATGTGGGTTATATATATAAATGTTTTTTAGAAAAAGATTCAGTTGTCATCTGGCCACTCTTTTGGAAAAAACAGACGCTTTGACTTGGATGGCCCATTACAGGACTGTTCGGGAAAACAAAAAATATGGAAACTCACAGTGTAAACAAAAACAAAAACGGGGCTTACTCAGAGTAGATCTGCAGATTGAAAATTACTCTTGGATGAGAGTCGAAACATTCAGTCCAGATGACTACAACTGAATCTTATAATATTGCAAATGGTTGTTTTGGAGATATGCATCATTTTAATATTGAGTATGATGGCTGTAGTTAGAGCTATTAAAAAGGCTGCAAGATAAGCAACTAAGGATAACAAACTTGCCACGCTTTTTAAAATTAACTTTACAGTCCTCTCATGTTTTATGTAATACTTTAATTCTGAAGAAGTTACATTTACAGAAAAATTTCTGCGCATTGGATTTCAATGACCTCAAAGAAATATCCGATATATATTAATTTTATCATTATTGTCCACCTCTTCTTCCAACAGTCAGATTAAATTAAATTTGAACTTAGAAAGAAAAAACAGTTGTATCCATGTTTATTTCTAATGTTGACCAATTTGACTGCATGTTATAAACATTCCTGTTTTAGTTTCTCATAGGAAAAGTGTAAAGGCAGACATTTTTTATTACAGTTTTAAGCCAGTACATGGGATAAATAGATGTAGAGGTGTGGTCCAGACCATGTATACACCCTTCATAAACATGATACATTTCTTAATGAACTCTTAAGGCCTGATTTAAAGGGAAACTCCTCTCGTTTTGATCTGAATTTAAAGCTTTTTGCTCTTTGTAATGCTGCCGCTGTGGTGCTGTCGCCTGACCACAGTGAGACCCGCCTCCATTTAATAAACTCCCCCAGCACGAACCCGCTCTCATCAGCGTCAGATCTGCAGAAGACATTAGTGCACCCAGTGCCAAATATGAGGCGAAGGGAGAAGAGTTTTACTTCATAATGTATTCAGAAAGGCACTTGTTTTGTAAAACTGCAGATCAATTGAAAAGCAGAGTTTAAACAACCACATATTATATTTGTATGGTCATTAAAGGGAATATATGATGTAAAATTGGTTTTATGAGCTTGTAAACCTGTTGCGAGAGTTCTCTCATCGTTAGTTCACTAAATGTCCTATAGCTCAGTAATGTCAGTTTTCACTTATCTAGACCCCCTACACCCCCTATCTCCACCATTGCCGATTGATTAGTCTGAATTCTGATTCAGACTCTGGGTTATACATGTAGGCTTCATAAATGTCACATAACAGTTTTTCAGTCATTTTTAATAGAAAGTCAATGGACCTGTTTCCATCATTATGTTTTTTAAATAGAATAGAAAAATAAAAACTTGCCTGAAAACTAATACATACGGATAAATACAAATCACACATACAATTAATACTTGTTGGCAAATCTATGTATTTATAACGGTGTATTCCAGTTCATTTATTAATTTTGCAGGGACAGTTGGATCCCATATGCTTGGTTTTTCGTTGACCCCAGAGTCCGGGTCTGTAGATGTTTTAACAGCTGTAAGAGCAACCTGAAATCTGCTAAACCATTATGACATCAGTTATTGATTTGGCCTGTGTCTGTGCTGCACATTATGTAGAAAACGTGAAGCAACAAATGTGGGGAGGGGTAATACTGTTAAAGAAGTGTAAATACTGTTTTTAGTGTTTTGTTTTGTTTTGATGTCGTATGAATTTGTCAAACAAAAAATGTTAACCATGAACTGCAAAAGGCAGCTAAAAGAGTGTTAAAATATCTGAAAGTACAGGAATGAATTAACGGATGCACAAAATATAATGCAGAATTTACTAACGAAGCAGTGCCAACATACCTTTTCCCTGAAATAATTATACATTTTGTGGTCTAGTTGATTGTGGCATCACCTGTATATGAAGTACATACCAAATAACTTGACACCAGCTTTGATCTTATTTCCCAACTCTGAAAGGTCTCATTCACACGGCTTTCCCCCACGTCACACCGTAGAAACTTCACCAAAAAGAGCAAAATCACCATTTTTTCTGTGTTTATTGGCTCATTAATGTGATCTTAACCCCCACTTTGCAACCAGACGCTTCCGAGTGACTCTGTGGGTTTGGAGATTGTGTAATCACGTTTTTCAAGACGTTTCCCTCCGCTTTGGTCTTGTCTGGGTCTATATTCGGCCTACAGTGGATGGTGACCGGTGGAAACGGGAGCTGTTATGTCATAGAGGAAGTCTGAGGAGTTTGCGTGGGCCGTACTTTGGTTTTGGTTTTCTCTCTTTTCTTTTCTTTTCTTTGGTTTAAATCTACGTGTTACTACCTGCCGGAGTGTAGCGTTTCTGAACTGCAGGGCTCATGGTGTATTTGACAGATCCTCATTTATTATGATTAATTGAAATTTCTGTTTTTTTGCTATTTACTATGACTAAAGATGTCCCTGCTGTGATTACCGTGATGTAGTGCTCAATTATGATTCGGCCCAGACGCATCGGCCGTTCATAATTATTTCCATGTGTCCCGCACTTGGCTCAAAGTGGAGTCTTTTTTCACTTAGTTTCTCCTGCTCTGACACACAGTTTAGGCATGTGACTAGTGTTGTCCCAATACTAACATTTCAAACTGATTTTTTTTCTCTGTCACTATTGTTGATACTAGTTTTAGTATTGATTAGTATCTGGATAGAAACCCTATATGACACTTCATCACACAGTATCACTATCCCTACTTCTTTTTGCCCTTGGTTTCAAAGAAGTACAGTCAATTAAATTTGTATGTAGTGCTTGTAATAGTGCTGGTAGATATTTTAATTTCATTGTAATCGTTCTGTAAACTTTAACAGTAGCACACTGATTGTTGGAACTTATTTTACAAATGCCAAATGTATCCCTGATAATTTAATTTAATTTAATTTAACTTTAATCCCAACATACTGTATTCATCCAATTAACTAGATCAACATTCGAGCCAAAATAAGAAATTACTACATTAATTTTGATTTCTTATTCTGTGACATATTAGTACAAACATGTTAGTGTGGCTACACTCATTCCAATACTTCATAATGCATTGTAATTGTCTTCTCCTGATACATCTTTTCCCACAGCTCCCAAACTTTTTCCATATGTTGCACAAGGCCGTAACACAGCTCGATGACTTTACCTGCTCCAGAGCTGCAGGGACCTGTTAGTCTGTCAGCCTGGTGAAACTTTTGTCACTGCAGCAGTTCAAAGTGAATATTTAAGGCTGTCTGCTCACGCCACAAATACTGTCTGCCTTTATACTGTGCATGTTACACACTAAATCATCTGTTATATAAGAGTCTGCTCAGGAAATCATTGCAACAGATAGCAGCTAGCGCCCTTATATACATTTAGAATATAAAACTGCTCTTTATTACAAGATACTGTTGGTTATTGCCTGAGATGTTTACGGCTTCTGACTTAGACTGCCACAAATACACTTATTATACATAACATTACCTATGCTGGTTATAATTTTACTATACAGTTTTATGACTAATATACAGCCTCCATTCTCCACCAAGCTGCAAAAGACTCTAGGAAGTAAGCTCTTTCTCTTGCTCTTCTGAAAACCTTTAGGACATTTACAAATTTCAATTGCAAAAAACATACACATTATGTTAAAACAAAAAAGTAATATGAGTGGTGGATTTGCTCAAAAAGGAATAAATCAATATTTTGATATATTTTGAAATAAATACTGTATAATGTTCCCTCTGGAGGAGCTAGAGGAAATGTCTGGGGTGAAAGAAGTCTGGTCATGTTGCCTGATCATGTACTTCTCTGTCTTCTCCACAGTGGTCTGCCCTCTCACTTGTTTGAATGGAGGTGTGTGCAGTTCGAGGAAGCACTGCCTCTGCCCCCCTGGCTTCACGGGACGCCTCTGTCAGTTCCCCCTCCAGCAGACACATCAGGCCCAGGCGGCACGGGGCAACAAGCAGCCAGTCTACCCCACTTCCCTCAAACCGGACATTCAGAAACATGGCAACCAGGCTGTGAGCGGGAGGACACAAATGACCCAAACACATTCAGTATTCACGTTACCCATCGCACCAGCCGGACACCCCTCATCTGAAGGTATGTCTTTAAACGATTTAGAACAGAGTTGTCAGTGGTTTATAACACAGTCAATACAATGACATTTGGAATCCTGCCATCAAATATTGCAGTATACATTTAAGATATACTTCAAAGTTGCACTATGTAACTTCTGTCGGTTCTGCTACGTACTTACCTGGGGGGTTTGCTAAAGAAATTCCTTAAAGTCATGCATTCTTGCCGAGAGCGGTGCCACATCACCATAGATCTGACCTGTAACTTGGCCTGGTAGCATGACCTTCTTGTATCCATGGAGATAAGTTTGATGCCATACTGTGGAGTATTCCAGGCAAAGCATGTAATTGTACATATGATTTTAGTGCAGATAAATTTGCGGGTTCACCACACGCCGGGAACCTCTGTTGTCATACAACCCTTGGACCAGGCAGAGACTAAGACTCCAGTGAAGACCAGTTCTCGAGTGCCATTAAGACACAAACCAAAGGGGCGGTGCTTCCAGGAGACCACACCCAAACAAGCTGTGAGTAAACACATTTATCAATAAACATGAGAACATCACAATATTTTAATGTTTTTTTTTGTTCTCTTAGTGCAACAGTACACCACTCCCTGTGTTAACTAATCAGGAGGACTGCTGTGGCACCGTGGGGAACTCATGGGGACAGAACAAGTGTTACCAGTGCCCCAAATTACCAAGTAAGTGTGGTTTATGGTTGATTTTGCATTTGATTTGATCAGATTATGACATATAGAACTACAAAGCAATAACTTGTTCTTACCAGTGGCTACAATATATAAGTCTAAGGTAAAAAAAGAAAGCTAGAATACTTTACTACATGTGTTGTTTTTTTCTACTTTTAAAACAGGAATTGAAACTATGGGTTTAGGTAGCTCGTTCTAGTAGAAAAAGTTTAGTCTTAAAAAGTGTATAAAAATGCTCTGATCAAAGTCAGTGGTGAGATGGGAAATGCGTGAGTCTCTGGGAAGGCAAAAACGGAAGAAATTATGAGAATTACACACAGACTGAGGCAGAGGAGGAGAGTGTGGAAAATAAGCCTCTCCTTAAGTGTGTTCCTCTGAGCCTGCCCAGCTCCACTGTCATCACATTGTTGAAGATTGAATTTCACAAAAATCTTGGCTCTGTACGTTTTTTCCACATGCCTATTCTTCCATCCCTCAGAGGTGACTCAGACAAAGCGGTCTTTGACTAAACCTGATAGTGTACATCTGGTTAGGCTTCAGACGGTTGGCCTCCTGCCCAGAGGGCAAATTAAAACATTTATTGGTGCCCTTTTTAATAAAAAAAAGCCAACAACTATTGCCCCCTCTTTGGTTGGGCATCCAAAAACAATTGGGCACAGTCTCCCTCAGTTCTCAATAAAACTCCACTGGATTTCCATGGGAACAACCCTGATGGTGATTCACTCCAATTTGAGGACATTTCTACAAACTACATTACCCAGTTAAACTTTTAACTGGAAGGAAAACTGAAAACTCTTTAGAACAAGCATGTGAGGTTTAAGTATTTCTTTTTTCTTTTTCTTACTTTAGATGCATCAGTCAAGCAGAATATTGTTGAAGAGTATGGCTCTACATGTCCACAGGGTTATAAAAGGTTTAACAGCACTCACTGTCAAGGTAACATCAACAACACTTTGATTAAATGCACAAATAATTCATATTACTTAGACTTGTTTTCTTGTTTTCAGACATAAATGAGTGCACGTTACAAGGCGTGTGTCATAACGGAGACTGTCTGAACACTCTTGGCAGCTTCAAATGTTCCTGTAAAGCTGGATTTGTGCTGGAGAGGAATGTGTGTGTGGGTCAGTATGAGCCCTTGTAAACATTATATTAATTTAACAGTAGTTAATCATAATGTTTGTTCCTCAGAGTCCCCGACAGAGCAGGGCCAGTGCTTCAGGATGGCGTCTGAGTCCCACGGCTGTCAGCACGCTCTGCCCAATGACCTGACACTGGAGATGTGCTGCTGCACTGTGGGCAAGGCCTGGGGGCACAACTGTGAAAGGTGCCCCCAAGTGGGAACAGGTGAGTACTAATCAGGTATATTACTTGTGGAAGGTGTATCTGGAATGAGTATTCAATTAATCTGTTTTGTTCAGTGGCATTCGACAAGATCTGCCCTGCTGGAAAGGGCTACTTCATTCAACACTTTAGAGAGACCTGGGTTTACAACGGGCCTATTATCAGGCCTGACAACGAAGGTGAGTGCTAGTTATTACTGCAATAATCCATGAAGTTGAACAATGCAAGTGGCACCATTTAATTTGTTTTCCTTGTTTCAGAAGCTAAATGGCCGGTAAGTTATGACAGCTTTTATTCACAATAACTACTTGAATACTTGATATTTAGATTAATAAACTATTTTCAAACAGGGAACAACTCAGCCAGCTTCCACAAGCACCAGTATTCCACGTGTGCCTGGTAAAATTAAACTTCAAGAATCGCAGATTACAGTCAAAACATTTTTCAAAATGACCATTATATTTCTGTTTTGTTTATGTGCAGTTGTAAAACCCACTCCTCCAACCATTGTCAGACTTACTCCAGGCAACGATCCCTTTGAAACGCAAACCAAAGTCTCACGTGAGTTTACCTTTGACTCACCATTCTCACATTTGTTATGATGTTATTACTTTAGTTTTTAAATGACTTTTTAACGGGTCTAAAGTGAAATGTCAGTGTGTTTGCATGTTTGTGTGCCGAAGCATGATTTAGCCTTAAGGCTAAATTCACATTCTGATGTTTTTTTGAGAGGAGTAATCCTAACTATTTTGGCATTTCATGCAAAATACAGAGCATATGTAGAAAACTATTAGCAGGAATTATTATAATAATAATTATCTTTATATAATAATAATAATAATAATAATAATAAATATAGCCGCAAGCGGCAATGATCGGCCCTCGCCACGCCGCAAGAGGAGGGGGCGCTAACGCGCCCCAATTGTCTTTTTATTACGCCTACTGCTGAATCTGTGACGCTGTCACATCTTCTCCCCTTTGTTTTACCAGTCAAAAAACAATTTTATTTTGAATTCTTGGCAAAATGTGCGGCTTTGCCGCACGGACACCGTGACTCTTTGAATAAAAATGTGAATAACTTTTGACGGTCCACCCCTGAAGATGAGTCTCACCAAATTTCAGGTTAATAGGGCTAACGCCCTGGGAGGAGTTTGTGAAAGTCTAAAGTGTAAACATGTTCTGGCGATTTCCCCATTGGAATAACATGGGAGGTTTTGGTCATCGCTACGGCAAAACCATAACAATTATGACATGGGTCTCATTGACGTTTTTGATGGGGATGCCAAAATTGAGTTGTGTGTCAAATTTCATAAAATTTCGTAAAACTAAACATTTAACCTCCATATAAAATCTGTAGGGGGCGCTGTGGTGCCAAATTAATTTATTTCACTTCAAGTACGTTTAGCGCAAAGAGTTTAACAACTGATTCTAATTTGACGCAATTCGGACTTTATCTGCGCAAACGGCAGAAATGTTAAATTTGGGAGATTTCTGAAATTCTAGCTAAAGTTTGCGGCTTCGCCGCTCAGAGACCGTGAGAGGTATCAATGTAATTTGAATAACTTTTGATGTCCCACTCCTCAGTAGCATTTTCACCAAATTTCAGCTTTTTAGAGCCAACGCCCTGGGAGGAGTTCGTAAAAGTACGACGTTTGGAAAAACTCCCGAGTCATGCTTAGCCATTTTTGAACCAATATGGCCGACATTTGGTTGGGTGGACGGCGTTGCCGTAATAATATTTTTTACTTCTCTTGTCACCATCTACCTCTGCGCCAAATTTCATGATTCTACGATCAGATTTTTTTTGGGTCATTTCCCATCTCTCAATGCATTTTTGGTACATTTGGGGGCGCTGACGCGCCAATTTTTTATTTTAGAAAAGGGAAATAGCCAGAATGTAGAGAGGCACGATTTTTAGAGGTTTGCAATTTTTTGTGACTTTTCGTCAATGTTCACTGGGTGAAAAATAGGGGGGGTTGGTCCCGAGAAGAAAGAAAGAAAGAAAGAAAGAAGAAAGAAAGAATAATATTCCGATGCGAAAACAATGTTTCCCATTTTCCAAATATCATAAACTATACATTTTCGGAAAGCGCTCGCGCTTTCCTACCTCATGGTGTGGGTCCCTGGTCACTGACGGGTACTTTCGTTAATTTTGAGTGGGCTCCGCCCACTTTGTGTTTTTGGCCCTCTATACAGTAATAATGTTCAATTTTTGCATTACATGCTTATATGCACGGAACATGCAAGAGATGGGGAACGTATTCGTGAGCTACTTAGGGCAAATGAGTGCTTTACATTGGGAATGTAAAGTGCTCGTTTAGTGCGCACTTTTGCACGGGCTTCACCCGTTTACAACGGTAATGTTCCATTTTCCTACTACTAATTAGTATGCACGGGGCGTACGTGAGTGAAGGAATGCGTTAGTGAGTGTTTGGAAGTGGGCGAGCGCTTCGCGCTCGATTTCGTGCACACTACGTGCGCACTTTAAGCACGAGATTAATAGGCCTCTCGCCAGCTTGTGGCGCTCGGGCCTAATAATAATAATAATAATAATAATAAATAGTTTGCACAGTTTTATCATTTTAACTAGCGTTGATTTGAGAGGAATCCTATGACTATCTCTTCAGGTCAAAATATTTGAATTCTTAAAGTAAATAGTATTGAGGCTGTTTGATTCTGGAAAAAATAAATCACAATTATTCAAATCATAATTAAAATCAAGATTATTTTAACAAAACGATAATTTTCCACTCAAGGAAAATGTACGTGCACATTTAAGACACTTAAGGCATCATCTTAATAATATGGATTACTCAATTACACAATATCTCAAATGAATTTGGGCAATTATCATTATTGAAATAGAGATTTGATTAATTGCGCAGTCCACACAACAATTGTTGCCATTTGAACTATGACTGTGATTTGTGTGAGCACTGACTGGACTTGTGGGGACTCCATCTTGCTTATACAATGTACAGAATATTATTTTGTTTGTATAAGGATAGAAAGAAATAAGGAGCGCTGCGTGGGTACTTAAATATCCCAAGATAGTAATATTAAAACAGGTGCTCAATTGGAGAGAGGGGGTGATTTGTTACATGAAAAAACAGTTGTCTATTTGAGCATAAAATTTTAAAATATATATATATATTTGAAATATATATTGAATATTCCCAAAGACAACAAAAACGATGGCAAAAATGAAAAAAATGAAAAGCCTTGATTGCTGCATGGCTATTGGCTTAAAATACATCCATTTCAGCCCTGCCTGGCTTTTCTCTGGGTACTTTGTTTGCATTGTTTTGTTTGTTCATTGTGTTTCATAAATGACACCAGTTTATATGGTACTCTTGAAGCAGACACAGACGAATGCAAACTGAGCAGGAACATTTGTGGCCATGGAGAGTGTGAGAACAGTCTGAACGGCCACATCTGTCACTGTCACCCAGGCTATCATCTCAACCCTCTGAGAAACATCTGCGAGGGTAAGACTGAAATGCATGCACTACGTATGAAATACACGTTCTCTGTGACACGCATGCGCCCTGCAAATATTGGACAGCAGATGTCTTATGTTTGTAGTTCATTAAACCTTTTGGATTAGTGTCATTTAAGTTAGATTTCCAATCCTTCCCTCTATGCAACTTTTGTTTTAAGGAGCTTAGGACTAATTATGGTTGGTAAACTGTGCTTCTCAGAGTGCCCCTTAAAGTGAACTTTCCCACTTTCACAAAATACCCTCAATTTCCTGTCTTAAAATCCTGTGCTTACACAATGCCCTCAAAATACACAGTCAACCATAACAGCTCCACTCTCTACAGTATGAGGGCCTCTCCAGAGCCAAGTTTGGTTTCTCTGAAGTTGTATGAGAGACTTGATTTAGCTCAATGTTTTATGACAAATGCAGACACTAGCATGGGCAGGTATCTTTCTTCCAAGCAGTAACTAGTTAATTAATCTCACCTGTAAAATTTCAAATAAATATGTGCATGTGTTGTGAAGATATTGCATTTTTTAATAAAATAAGCTATGGTTACTGTTTTACTGTTTACGTTTATTTTTACTGGGGGGTTTAGTTCACAAAAACACCTGATTTTAGTTTTCTTAGACTTATTTGATCATTCTATTTCTGCTGCATGTCTTTGACAAAAATAAATTTCCCTCTGGGGATGAACAAAAGTAATTTTGATTTTGAACAAAATGCACTAACATGCAACTTAAAATGTATTGCATCAAGGATGAGCATGAAAACTAAATTGTTAAGTATATATTATACAGTCTATAAGTTACATTTAGTTTAATGAGCTAAATGATGTAACTTTAATTGTTCTTCTTGTCCAGATGATAATGAATGTGAGTCTGAACCCTGTGGCCATGGCAGAGGTTACTGTATCAATGTGGAAGGAAGCTACAAATGTCACTGTCGCCAAGGCTACAAACACATGGTGCAGCATGGCCGACTCAAGTGTGTGGGTAAGTGTTGAACATGATTAATAATATGTTTCTAATTGAAATTCCATTTGAGACAATTGATGCTTGCCTTTGCAGATGTAAATGAGTGCACTCAACCAGACATCTGTGGGCCCGGGGGCCACTGTGTGAACCTGCCTGGATCTTATATATGTGAATGTCAAAGCGGCTTTAAGAGCAAGTCCCACCGCCATCCGGCCTGTGAAGGTACTATTCTTCACTGAAGAAATACAGTAGGAACTAATGTTAAAGACAAACAAGTAAATAATGACTATGTTATTGGCTTTGATTCAGATATAAATGAGTGTTTGAGTGCGGACACCTGTCCCAACGAACAGTGTGAGAACACTGAAGGATCATACGAGTGTGTGCCCTGTCTCCCGGGACATGAGGCCAAAGGAGGAATCTGTCATGGTCAGTCCAAATCTTATTTTTCACACATCAGCAGCATGACTAGAAATCTCTTATGGAAATAGCATTAAAATATGATGTACTCAACATTGCTATTATTTAATTAAAGGGTCATTTTACATCACAGTTGCTGTGACCAGTGCTATTACTTTTATGGTGATTACTTCTGTTACTAATACACCTCTGCTTATGAACACTGATTATATTTTGCAGCAGAGAAACAGAAACATGTAAATATTAGGCAATTTAAGTATGATATAATATGAGTGTGTGTGTTGTTTTTTTCTTCAGATATAAATGAGTGTCAGAAACCTGGCATCTGTCCTAATGGTCGATGTGAAAACCTCTCTGGGACTTACCGCTGTCTGTGTAATGAAGGTTTCCTCCCATCTGCAAACAGCAAAGCGTGCAGTGGTCAGTAACTAGCCTGTAAAACATTTGACTCTTGGCCACTTTCTGAAATTCCCTGCAATCAACACATTTCCTATATTATAAGTATGTGCATGTTTATGTCTTCAACTAAACAGATATTAATGAGTGTGAGGATTCTCGGCTCTGTGCCTATGGGCGTTGCATCAACACAGAGGGGTCGTTCCAGTGCCAGTGCTACTCTGGATACCAGCGCACACAGGAAGGCAGCCACTGTGAAGGCATGAATATTTTACCCCATATCAGTTATTTCTTTAAAATAGTGCACAAAACCAGCTTACAACTTTGAAATCTCAGCCTGTCCTAGCTTTTGGATTTGATTGTTTGATTGTTTTTATTTCATTTCTACAGATATTAACGAATGCGAAAGACCGTCGAGTTGTCAAAGGGGACACTGCATTAACAGTATGGGGTCCTATCACTGTGAATGCCCCAAAGGGTTTACTCTGGTGGGAGGCAAGAGATGTCAAGGTCAGGCGCACAATACCTGGTGGATTTATACTTTGTAAACCAGTCCAAAAGTGCTACAGTTCTACTTGAATATATACTTCTTTCTACTGCTTGTATAAGATACTTAATAATGACTAATACATATAAATTTGTAACTTTCATGACTGTTGTTCTGGGCACATACTATTTTTATTTATTCTTGAGCGCATGCTGATATCCACCATCATTTTGACAATTAAATTTACATCGAATGAGTTTAATTTTTACCTTATATATGGGTTATCAACATTATCTCTGCCCTTTTTAAAACTTCAACATCAATCCATAAATAGCCATAATATCATTCAGGTTGTAATATTATGCTGAGTAATATTGGTCTTTACAAGTTGCGTAACTTTAGTTTTGAAAGTTAAAGTTTATCTATTCCTCAGATGGTGTTTGATTTTAGACTAACACTGCTTTGTGTGTAATTTCACTTTCAGACATAGATGAGTGTGAAGCAGACAGGAGCTTGTGCCAGCCCTTTGGAGTCTGTGAGAACAGACCTGGCTCGTATGTGTGCGTGTGCAATCACGGATACGTCCTGTCGGAGGACAAGCACAGCTGCGAGGGTAAGTGTCTTGGCTTTACTGCTTTATCCCTGAGATTTAACCACAGCTGAGCACCCAAATCCAAAACAATTGCCTTTTTACTAGTTTTTTGTGCCAAAGTGTTTCAGTAGGTTGCCCATTAACCAGAAGGTTAGATGGTCAATCCCTATTGGCAATGTCAGCACTTATAAAAGAGTCAAGGACTCAAGTCCCAAATTTATGTATTAAAGCCTTCTGTAAATTGTTACTAATTAAACTTTAATTTATATTAGGATTAGCATTGTTTTACCATTAGTCCCTCTTACGTTCTGGTTGAGTCCCTGTTAAAGTTGCTGTGTAGTTGTACTTCTTTCTGGGAATGCCTACTTCACCACATGTCCAGATCATACTCTAGAATCATAGAGCCAATAAAGGTTCTATATTTTATGGGCTGAAACATCTGAGATTTGAAATAGGTCCTCTTTCCTCCTTATGCAGCAGTCCGAGTGGTGACAGATGAAAAGAAGGAGTGCTATCTGAACCTGGATGACACAGTATTCTGTGACAGTGTTTTGGCCACAAACATCACCAAACAGGAGTGTTGCTGCTCAATCGGTGTGGGCTGGGGTGACCACTGTGAGATCTACCCCTGTCCCGTGTCTCACTCAGGTAAATTAGGCTTTTGAACTTGGTAACTTGAAACATCCACGCAAATTTCATCCAACAAGAATGTGAATTTAGAGTTCAAAATATACATATGCCTTTCTTGTATCCTAAAAAGAAAATATATTGTTGTAAAAGTGTCAAATGGTTAAGTGATACAAATTAAAATCAAAACTTAATCATTTCTTACCTGTCTGACATTTACCAAAAATCTGCCCATAACGTCACTGCATGCATTCATATGTTATTTTCTTCTACTTCATTCAGCCGAGTTCCACTCTTTATGCCCCAACGGTCAAGGCCTCTACTTTGAAGAAGGACTCCTCTACAGCCTGCCTGTCTATCACGGTACATAACATTGTATGGTCCTTAAAAGGAATTGGCAGAGAGTTGATACAACAACAGTAAATGCCTGCAATTTATTTTCATTACAGATATTGATGAGTGTGCTCTGTTTGCTGAGGAAATCTGCAAAAAGGGTCGCTGTGAGAACACACTCCCAGGATACGAGTGCTACTGTCAACAAGGTTTTTACTACGACAGCAATCTTCTCGAGTGCATTGGCAAGTAGTCGTATTATCTTATCAAATAAATACTCGTAAATATTATTTTTCTGTTCAATTTGATGTTCTTTTTCTGCAGATGTGAATGAATGCCACGATGAGTCACTCTGTACAAACGGTCACTGCGTTAACACTGATGGAGCTTTCTTCTGCAACTGCAACCTGCCCTGGACTCGCGATGCTAACAAGAAAAAGTGTGTCCTTGAAGCAGTAGCAGGTATTGAATTATTTGCAAATACAAAGTTTTCATTTTTTGGCCCTCAAAATATTGTTTCTAATGTATGGTTGTGTCTGTGTTTTTCTAGATTTGAATGAATGTCAAGATCCTGCCAACTGTAAGAATGGTCACTGTGTGGACACTCCGGGCTCGTACTACTGCATCTGTTCCCCGCCTTGGACCCTGGCCACGGACCGCAACAGCTGTGTGACCCCCGAGGAGCAGGCTGGTGAGAGACCACCACATAGACAGCACTTTGGTAATCTTACAATTAGGAAAGAAACTGTTAGGACAACTCTCAAAATGAAAGCCAAAAATATCATAAAAGAACTGACAGAATATTTTGAGTAGTATTGACTCCTACAATTAAAGAATAACGGATGCTCTGTGATTTACAACTGACCGAAACCCATGCAACCAAAAAAAAACAAAAAAAACATGTTTTTCTAATTGGAACTGAAGCTATAATTTGGTGCTAAAATGCAATCATTTCAGACGAGTTTACATTATCATTCATTTTCTCTGCAAATTGCCTACAACATTCACACAAATCAAGTAAAATACCAGTTGGCCATGGTATTGAACAGATATCAGTTATCGTGACGCACTAACAGTGAGAACATTTCTGTATTGGATTTTGATCAAACCCTCCTGCAGTATATTCTGGCTGTGTGTCACGTGGAGGTTTGCTGTATGTTAAGGCTGTAACAGATGGAGTCTTACAGGCTGACTCATTCCCAGTCTGTTGTTAGAATCCTCTTCACCACAGTAGCAGGACTCAGAATTTAAGTTGACATAGATGCTCAGGTGTTATTCTCTTAGTGTGACCTTAAGCTCTGAGCTGGCCCATGCAGATGTGACTGTAACCAGTGTCTGTGGTGCCCTTTGCAGATGTGAATGAGTGCCAGGACCTCTCGTACTGTAAGAATGGGAGGTGTGAGAACACGCCAGGCTCCTTTCACTGTTTTTGTGACCCTCCCTTCACCTTCAGTGCTGCTCAGAAAGAGTGCGTCTATGACGGTGGGTAAAATCTGCCGTGTCAGCTCACGCTGAGCATGACCAATCAAAATCACGTTGGCTTTTCACAAATGAACAGCCGAACCTTTCCCAATTTGTGTTAAAATGTTGAATTTGCTGATTTTGTCTTCAGTTACAAAACTCCCACTGCTAGCCCAATTGTAGCTTTGAAGCAAGTCTATGTTGAACAATGATATGGACGTTGAAAGATGGAATAATTCAGACCATTAATGAAAGTGATACATCAGAAATATCTATTTTCTGCTAAAATATACACCAAGGAACCAAGAGCATGTTTTTCATGGCATGTAAATTGGTGCCAATGCTTTTGTCTGTTTTCACATCTACAGCTTTTGCTCTGAGTCATTACATGTCTTTTTGTATGTCTTTATCTTTTTGAAGTAGATCGCACAGCGGCGCACAAGGACGTGTGTTTCCTTCAGGTGGATGAGGGTCTGATCTGCAGTGAACCCAGAAATGGGATGGTCACATACTCAGAATGCTGCTGTCACTATGGCCGAGGCTGGGGTCCTGAGTGCAACACCTGCCCCCAACGACACTCCGGTCAGTGCTCTGCCCTTTGACTTTCTGTCCTCTGTTTGACCTACTGTCTTCGTGCATCTAACAATCTTTATTCTTATAGAGATGTTTAATCGCCTCTGTGAGATGCATCTGGAAACAGAGTCTGATGGGGAGCAGGACTTTTTGGCAGCTTTTGCTAACTACAACCCAGGTTTGTGCCTATACTTTTTATGTGTAACAAATCTATTGATATATATATATATATATATATATATATATATATATATATATATATATATATTTATTTTCTAAAGGAGACAGTTCTGAAGAGGACTCTGATGAATGCAGTTGTGCAAATGGACGCTGTGTCCGTTCTTATCTTGGCACCATGTGTGAATGTAACTCAGGCTTCAGGCTAGACCACTCCCGCACTCGCTGTATAGGTAAGTTCATGTCTTCTAAAGACACGCCAAAGTGTATTATATAGATAGTGTGCATCTGATGAGTTAGTTCACAATAATTTAAATTCAAGATACCACAGTATTTAAACAAAGATCATTGTGGTAAGCATGGAGTGTATCTCAGAAGGGACCATACCGTTTAACCCATGTTACTGTCAGCCACAAGGGGTCAGTAGAGTAAAGAATTACTTACTATTAGCATAAAATATAAAACCAAATATAAACCAAAATATTCTGCGTTCTTGTCTATATTATAATTTCCTGCCACAAGTATACATAACCATTAGGGGCTCCCAAAAGCTGAATGTCTGCAAATGTATATCTAGTGTAATTATTGCCATTTAATATAGGTTATAGGATAATATATTTACAAATGCTTTATTTTTTTAATCTATTTTTTGTGGCTAATAAATAATGGTCCTGTACTTGATTCAAACTAGTAACTTCAAACAATGAAGTCGTTTCTCTGCAAATACAGGTCATCCCCATCACCAATTAAATGGAAGTATCTAAATATTGACCTACACAGACATTTCCTTAGCCAATCAAAGTCTGCAATTGTACTTTATATATACAATATATATATATATATATATATATATATATATATATATATATATATATACATATATACTATATATATATATATATATATATATTTTATGTATATATATACTATACATATATACTATATATATATATATATATATATATATATATATATATATATATATATATATATATATATATACACACATATACACACACTATATATATAGTATATATATATATATATACTATATATATATACTATATATATATATATACTATATATATATACTATATATATATATATATATATATATATATATATATATATTGTTGCATGGACATGGTGGCTGATCTGTATGAGCTACAGAATGTTTTCAGATTTTTTTCTATGTCTCTTAGAGATATCTTGTAATGAAACAAAGCTAGAAACGGCCCATGTGAATGCTATATTCAAAAATATCTAATCTAATATCAAATGTAATCAAATCAATGATAGAGGTTTCAATGTTGTGTTCAATACCTGTGGTCCATTCTCTGTCCTTCAGACATTGATGAGTGCGGTGAGCCTGGAGTCCGACTCAGTCCGTGCAAAAACGCTCGCTGTGTGAACACTGCCGGCTCGTACAAGTGCTACTGCAAACATGGTTTTGTGCCGACGCGACGACCAAATATCTGCATGCGCCGAAGGAGCCGGTAACCTCCAGGATTCATCTATAAAACTCACTCCAACAAGGCAACTGTAGCTGAACCTGCCTTATCATGTCTGGAACAATTCAATAAGACATTTCATCTTAAGATAAATCCTTGACGCATGTTACGAGGACTGTACAGACTGTTGACACAATGGTTTGTTGATTTTGTAATTATTGTTTTTAGTGTTGTTTTTTTTTTGTGTTTTTTAAGCTTCAAATATGCACTTTTATAATTTTCTGTCATTGATCTGTTGTTCCTATGTTAGCCATGTCTTCCGTTTTAAAACACACATG
The DNA here is from genome assembly GCF_026437365.1 of Eucyclogobius newberryi. Classification (NCBI taxonomy): domain Eukaryota; kingdom Metazoa; phylum Chordata; class Actinopteri; order Gobiiformes; family Gobiidae; genus Eucyclogobius; species Eucyclogobius newberryi. The sequence continues at coordinate 16,052,667 of NW_027315779.1, forward strand.
ATTTACTAAGTCTATATTTAATATTACATTCCTTTATCTGTGTACGTTGTAATTTGTTTTATGTTTTAATTCCAAGTTTCTCTCTAAACTTTGTGTTGTAAAAGATGTACACAGTTAAGCAGGTGCCTTTTGTTTATGCATTATAATGGACAAGTTCTTTTTGGAGTTTGCCATAAGGTCATACACTTAGTAGAGAGAGGACTACCCCCGGAAATATTTGGTCAAGTAGCTTTTTCAAATCTGTATGACATCCGTACATCAAGATATTTACAAAACCAAAGAATTTTAATTAAAAAAGAATGATGTTGAAATAGAATGATGTATGTTTGTGTGGCTGTTGTTTAAATTGAGCTTTATGTCATTTGTTGCCTACCTCACTTTTAGCCCAAACTGAGTTAAAAAAAATTATATTACATTACATAAATGTTTTCCTATTATATTTTGATTAAGCTATTTATATGAATTGCCATCAGAGGGAGCGCTTTGTTCATTAAGAATTTTGATGCATAAGAAAGTGGTGGTGAAATCTCCTCAAATCCCTTTATAATTAGAAAAAAAATCTGACAATCGGACAGTTTTGTAAAACTTTATTTTACAAAACTGTTAATTCCCTTTATTTTTGGAAGACAATGTACTGTATGTAATATATTATTTTAAAGGATACTTGCCCACCTCCTTTCTATCCCTGCTCTAACTTGTTTCCTGTGCATCTGTGAGTCAATCTCAACAGTTGTTGCTCCTTGTGATCAGACCTCTGAGTCAAGTGTTGGTGGGACTGCACTTTCTCACTGTCCTGGTTTCAGTCTGTCACATCATTATATCATTTCAAACTGGAACAGCAATGTGACCTCCAGGAACTAGTTCAGGAGAAGAGATGTAAAAGAAGCACATCTCAGAAATAGCACGTTTGGCCATGGAGACTGCTCAGAAAGAGTTAAGAGGATATACATATATTTTAGTGGGTCGTACTGACCGGACAACAGCCATGGGATAGTGGTGACTGAAGAACAAAACTTAAAGGTTAATCCATGTACAAGAACATATTGTACATATTTCCATGTAAGAAAGGATCAAATAGATTGCTTTATGCAAGAGAAAATTATGTTATTTGGAACATATAGTATAAACATCCAGGTCATGCTTTGACCTGATGCTGTAAATAAAATAAAATATCTACGCTATTAGTTGTTTACTGCTACATGTTTAACTGTCTCCTCTATATTAAATTATATTGAACCATACTTGGCCTTCCTGTGTCTGTTGTTGCAGACATTTTTGGCGAGGGTCCACAGAGACTATCCTTTCT
>NW_027315779.1:16058972-16091472 GCF_026437365.1 Eucyclogobius newberryi
AACAAATTAACCGAAACCAATAAGGTTGCAGCTCTAAATTAAACATAAGTCCTTAAAGTTGTATTTGCATGATCGTCTTTGGATTGGTCGTTCCCCAATTGCCTGGGATCCAGAATACACACTTCTTCAATGCTTTATGCACGTAGAGTAGAGAAGTCGAGATATCGATCTGTATAAAAATAATGAAATATCATTCTGCATTTTTCAAGCAAGTTCCACAAGACTCAAACATGGCTTAACTGAATTGGAATATATTTTGTTCAGCTTTTATTATTTATGTTGTACAAGCAAACAATGATTACGCCTCAGTTGCTTATATACCACCAGGGGGTGCTATAATGCACTCACGCTACTCTTTACATTCAGCATCAGGTAAAATACAACAACATACAATGTAGTTTAGTAGCTTGGCTTCATTTCGTCAAGAGTAAAGATAGTGTCACATAAACTGACTGATTCTTGACATGACTGAGCTGATGGCAGTTTATTGTGTACAAACAGAAGCCCTGCTGGTTTGGTGACACTAAAGTCTGTCAGTGCGGATGAATGTCTGGTTAAAGCCCAACAATGGAGATGCACAGTGAATGTGGCCCCCCAGAGTGCTGATTCTTCAAATCCCTCTCCAACAGATTCTTTCAATTGTTGCCACTCTCACTCTTTGTGCTGCGATGACCCATAGCACTAACCTAGCAAGGGAAACTGGACCTTCAACACTGTCTGAGCAGTTTTTAATTTCATTTTCTGGCAAGTGTAAAGTGTAAGTCCCTGTAACAGGGAATCAGATCGTACAAATACTGTGTTGTGTACAGTGTGTTGTGCTTTGTCACACTCTGTGCCTATGGCAGAAGAGGAATAACTCATCTGTGGTGGCCTTGTTTACCAAAAAAGCATCAGATACATCAATTTTAAGCAGCTATTCTTCTAATAATGTTGAAGAAAAGTTTTCTTAAGATAAATATGCATCTTCTGTGCAGCACAATGAGCTCCTGTGAGCTCATGTGTCAGGCAAAGACAAACACTGACAGACTATCTCTGAAGGCAATTTTCATATTTGTTTAGCTGCATAGAAGGATCTGCACATCCTTGGACCATTTACATATTGCGTTTTGGGAAATTTGAAGGAAATGTTATCTTGGACTTCTAAACGGCTGTGTCCAGGAAGCATAGGGCAGGGCTCATCAACCTTTGGGTGGCTGAGGGCTATTTCAAGAGCACAGAGTTGGTCGAGAGCTGCCTAAATGGGCCTCCAATTGCATTCATCTTAACACACTTATTTAAGATGTCATCCGATAAATGTGCACGTGTGGGACATTTTGTGAATTTTAAGAACAAAAAGTTTAAAAGAATATCAGGAAATCAGATAGCTTTGTAGTAAATCTAACTCATTCAAGGAGTAATGTAAATGAGGCGTTGGGAAGGAGACCCAATCTTGCAACCCCTGAAAGGACTGTATAATTCCTGAATATATAATCCTCAATCTTCCCAGGTTGACCGGCCAGAACAAAGAAGGACGTCAGCTTTTACTCATCACTCTTTATTAATTAAGTTCCTGTATGTGGTTGGATAAGGGAGTGGTTGTTGATGTTGGATATGTTGGATAAGGGAGTTGTTGGTTTATTCTCAAGCACCAAGAACCCACAAGAAGAGCACATGAGGAACGGGGAGCAGACGGAGGCGACCGTGGCCAGACGAAGGGAAAACAACACCTAACTTTGCTAAAACACACAGAAGTCCCGTCAGGTGCTAAACTGTGATTGGTTGAAAGTGAGAAGATGTGATTGGCTGAACTATCGCGAGATCAGGTTTTTAAAGAGTAAACTAGTAACTAAACCAGAGTGATTAACTAAATTATGAACAAATCAAGCATTATCTTTTCCACACTAGACCCTTGTTAACAAGTAAACTAATAAAATTGTCCAAATATATATGCAAAAAGTGCAAAGCAAATACATACAACATAGTCTTCATTGAAATTTGAGAATGTAACCTTTCCCACTCAACAGTTTCTCCTCATGTGGCTCTATGTGACCGTATTAATTTCAGTCATGTGTGAGTCCTGATTTAATACTTGTTAAGTCCTGCATGAGTTGGTCCTGGTCTGGTCCTGGTCTGGTCGTGGTCCTGGTCTGTTCTGCTCCTACAGCTCCTGCTCTGCTCTTTGTAACAGGCTACTCCTGCCAATTACATTGAGGTATTGAGTATTATTTGTCTCTTGTGATCTAAACACGGCGCCTTTTGCTTAACTTAAAGTCAAAGACTCGTCAATTTTGCTTTAACTATTTCAGCGGCTTGTAACTATGTGCTTACTGTGTGTATTTTGAAAGTTTGAGTTTCTGGTGAAACACTAAGCTTTGGATGAAGTCCAAGCGGGCACCTGAGAGTGGCCCAATAGGCACCAGGTATTGATAGTATCGATAAACTATATTTTCGGGTAATTTCTTTCAAAGTGTACTGTCAGACACGTGCGTTTCTGTGGCCAGCCTCGCTGACTGATGTGATTCTACAGGCCGACAAAGGGCTGTACCCCATTCAGACAGGATCAGTGCTGAGAGGGGCCTCTGATCATGTGCCATCACTGCACAGGAAGCGGCGATGTGGCCCCGCGCTCTGCTGACTCCTCCATTGTATGGGGCCGTTTTAGTGGCACATGCTTTCATTACAGTGCAGACGCCCTTCAAACCAAGAGCGTGAGGTTTAAAAAACATAGCCACTCCCAGATCATTAGTTTGAATTGAGTTATGAGCAGTTTAGTCTGGTTTACGTGAGGCCTAATTACAAAGTGCTGTGCAGCTGTGCTCTGGTCATGTACAGGTCATTTCTGTGTCATGTGATGTGTAATAGTGTTGGGACAGAGATGCTGCTCAGAGCTTTGTCTGTGGGCGCAGACAGAGCCTGTGGCCTGGTGCGCAGGCTCTGGCCCATGTGCGGCGGCCTAATTCCCTGTGGACAGTGATCGTGGTCTGTTTGTGAGTTTCATCCTGATTAAGCAGCAGCTGTGTGATACGGGGAGAGGCTGGTGTCACTGTGCTGGGCCTGTCCTTAGCCCCAAGCCTATGGCCCACTTTCACTCTTTTCAGCTCTGCACACACTTTCATGTCACTGCTCAAATCTAAAGATTCTCTCTTTGTATGTGTGTCTGCATCTTCTGCCATTCTCTTTGACAAGGGAAATCAGGGTCAGTGATGTGTTTGCTTTGTTGCTTTTACAGTGTTTTAGTGGGACATGCGCGACTGGATTTCTCAAAAAAATTATTGAGCGTGAGACACAGACTATGTTTATGACTTAATTTATCTTGGTTTTGGATCAATAGTGCTGTTGTGATAATCACCTAAATAAAGCGACCATGATGAATGTGTAGAATTTAGAGAGCAGACGAACCATAATAGGTCTATTCTAAGACAAATGTTGTGAAAGTGATTTCCTCTTCTGAGATCACTGGAGTTTCCTCTCATCTTAAAGACTGTTGTGTGCAGCTGCAGAGTGCAGTGTGACAGTAGGTCAGAGGACTGCTGGTCTGATCCATGCAGTAGTGATTAGCACAGACAATGAGCCGAGCCAGTCGTCCTCACACTGAGCAGAGCATTCCCGTGGGCCAGCTTCCCTGACCCCTGCCTCAGCCTCACCACAGGGAAGACCTGATGCCTCGGCTCTGGGCCTGTCCTGCAGCGTTATATGTCTTTGTGGCTCTGGCTGCTTGCCCCATTTACTTCCACTTGTTTTATTTAGTGGCCAAACTTTCAAAACCCCGACAACTGTCCCTCCTTTGTGGACAATCACATGTGCTATATAAAGATATCAGTCAGGTGAATATATTGGTGTTTTTGGGTAATATTGGAGATAATGACCCTCTCAATTCAGCCATACTTATCCACATACTTTCACGTGTATCATAAAGTTAATATTTAGAGTAGGAGGACGGCACATTGCATTTGGGGTGCCCTGTGCCCATGAGACCAAAGGTGAAAGGTCATTCTGTTTATTTCTGTAATCCCTGCATTTAGTTTCTATTCCCAGACTCATCTTAATCTGGCACTACTGTAATAGGATTAGCAAAGCTTGTTTTTGTTTAAAATGTTGTATATCTAAACTCTTCAGTGCTTGTAGTGCTATTTTAATACAAATAGGGAAACCAAAGATGAAGTAAGAAGCAGAATTGTTTTTTCTCTCTTGGATTTCTGCTCTGTATTTTATGAATCTCTCATTTGTTTCTCATTTAATTTGACTCTAGTCTGTTCTTTTGGACTGCTCGTGTTCCCAGGTCTGACGTCGTGACTAAATGCTGCTGATTGAAAATTATAGAGCATTTATGGAGTAATTAACTGAACGTTTCCCCTTTTAGGAGATGCTTGCCTCGTTTGGCTCTGAAGCAGTACCGTAAATAACATTTTGTATCTGCTTTCACTCACTCCTCCCTGTTTCCGGAGCTATCACAATTTCAGACAGTATGGCTAGACATAACAAGAGCTCAACTCCCAGGTATTAGCAAACTCAGGATTCAATTTGAGCATTAATCTGGTCACCAATGGTTTAATGGGGCCTTCCAATTGGGGTTATAATCCCAATCCAGACCCCCTGGTGGAACGCAGGCCAAATCTGAGGCAGACACAGTTTTGTCTGAGTAAATCATTTTATTCTAATTTAGTGTGACGGCCAAAAATGCATCACCTTTACTCCTTCTCCATTTTAACTCCATTGTCGTCTCTAACGACACGCGAATAGTGGGAAATGAAGATGTCAGGCTGTGGTTTGCTTGGGTTCCTGTCTTGTTATCCATTTGTGCATCTTATTTCGGAACTGTTGGGGTAAAGTCAAAACATATATCTTTGTTGATGCTTTTTGCTTGGTGCATAATGGTATCAGTTATTATAATAAATCAAGCACACTAAGACTGCAGAGTAATAATTAGGGCTAGGTACAATTTCAAAGTTACAGTTTACAGTACTTTTTTGTTAAATCACTGTACCGCTTGCTACAGTGAAATGTCGCCATGAAGAGGCAGATTTATCAGTTCGGACCTTTTGAACAGAGTCATTGGACCTTTTTCTATTATCAAGCCGTTTTAGACCAGAATTGCAGCTTACATCGAAAATGTATGAAAAAAATAATGAACTACATAGGTTAGAGATTCATACTAAATATAATATGTCAGGTTCTACTGATATCAAAGAGAAAATGGTATCAAAAACTGGTACCAATTTTTTTCAAAGCCTGGTTAGTGCTGAGCGAGCACTACAGAAAATTACTTGGCAGTTTCACCAGAATGATGAATGAGGAAATTTACAGCTTTTTCCTCAAAGAAACCGTGTCAATTAAATTGATGAGCTATATAATTCTTATTATTTGTTCTAGATAATGATTAATGCACTTGGTACTGGTACAGAAAAAGTGTTCAAATACTGGTTCCTGAAAAATAAATGAAGATACCCAGTCCTAGTGATAAATCATGTGCCCAATAGAAGGAGGGCCAGCATGAGTTGAGTTTTTGCTTAACCAAATATGGAACTTATCTCCAGTGTTTGATCACATTGCGTTGAAGCACATTTTCCTCTAAGAAGCGGCTGAACTCGAGCGCTGATGTGTTTTGTCTGTGTTTTAGGTTGAATGCGTTTCCCTGGAGCACCATGAGCACCATCTCCCCCACAGACTTCGACAGCCTGGAGATCCAGCAGCAGTACAATGACATCAACAACCGCTGGGACCTGGCCGCAGAGACCGACTGGGACAATGAGAACAGCTCGGCTCGCCTCTTCGAACGCTCGCGCATCAAGGCACTGGCCGGTACGCTGCACGCACACACCAAGCAATCTGAAATAATATTGTATAGGCAGAATGGCAGAGTAGTTAGCTGTGCTGGGTGAATTACAGGTGGATTTGCATGGTATTTGATGGGGACAGAACAAGCTGCATTTTCAAAAAGGCGTTCCCAAGTAATTGTACAGATAAGTAGTATTATTGTTACATGAAATACATCAAAATATCAATCATTGTAAAAACTAAATGTACACGACCACATTTATGCTGCATGTGTTTCATTAGTTCATCAAATGTACGGGAGAGCTTTCATTTTAAAAGTGAACTCATCGGCGTATGCAGCAAAACTCTAATTGGGTTCAGTGATTTTAGTTGAAACTTAATTTTGGTCTCCGTCCCAAAAGAGCGAGACAGAAATACTTGAAAATGAGGACAAGGCCTAAAAGTTGCACAGCAGATATCAGGGCTGTGGCTCACACATCCCAGTGGCTCAGTGGCTCTTAAGTTCAACTTTGGACAACCTAAAAAAAAAAAAACTTCTAAATTACGTTATTTCCTCATTGATAAAAGACAGTCAAAAGGGTGCTACTTTTAAGTTTACCCCAGCAGAGGGCAGTGTCACACAGCCATGCACCCTATTCACTCCCACACACACAGAATCGCCTTCTGTTCTGTGAGCACTGTTGGAGTCAAACCATTAAAAGATTAAGTTAATTTTACTTCCAAATGCAAGCTTTATTTCCTTAAGTAATCACTGGATGCTAACGGTGTACTGTAGATGTTTATCTTCAGTGTAAAAGTATTGCAGTTGTGCAGTAGTGTGAGGTTAGTCCCATGTTTTATGTATGTTAATGCTATGGGACAGGAGCAGAAGTGCTGGGGCTGGTGTTAACTGAATACCTGTGATACCATCGGCGTGGGACAAGTGTGGGCCTGAAGTGCACATTCTTTCACATGCCTCTGCGGCTCATTGCCCCGGGGCACATCTCCTACCTCTTCCACTTCTCCCCAAATGTCAGGACCCTGTGCATGTCGTAAGCTGCTGCTGCTGCTACTGCTGCTGCTGCGGCTAACACATTATGCTTTCTCAACTATTCCCTCAGATTGTTTCACTTCCGACTTTATCACTCTAACTGCGCTGTTTTGCTGTAACAGACTTAAAATTCTAACCCCAATTATTGTGAGACTCTAATGATGAAGAACATTGAATTGATATTTTACATTATATTGGTGTTAATTTGCTCCCTGGAGGTTTACTTTGCTGGCAGTTAAATATGAATAACATTTGTGGAAAAGAGCTGGTGATCAAAACTCCTTCACACGTCCAGTCCAGCTGCTCCCAGCCTTTATTCTCTCCAGAACGTCATCAATTATTCATTAATTTTACACATCATTGCAGCTTCTTGAATGTCTAAACTTGGAAGAGGAGCTCCGTTCAAAACTTCACACCACACATACAATTTATATATATATACATACAATCACATAAGTAAACGGAATGTAAATAATAAAAAAACAGAACGCATGTCTTCTGAGGTTGTCGCCGTTTGAAGGCAGTGAGTTGGCTCTCATTAGTCCAGTCCACGTTTGTAAAACACCTTGTTACCAAAAGCCTGAGGCATTTGTCCGTCTAATGAGGTCCGTCCAGATGCTCCTGGCCATCATGAGCACACACAACAAAACGTTACTGGTATTTTTACTGAAGACTCCCGGACAGTTATCCCCTTCTCTCCAAAAGGCAGGGCCTTTTTAAGCCTTGATATAGAGCAGTATTTAGACTCTGAACATATATACTTATAGAAAAAGAAACCAAGTACATTGACACAAATCCATAGGTTTTCACAAATTTGATTATTGCACAGGTGTCATGACCTAGTGCAACAGACAAACACAGGCTGAATCTATTGTGGCAGCAAAGAGCTTCTCACTATTGCGGCTGCTCTATAACTTCCTTCCTTCCTGTGTCAAGCCTGTATCAAACTGAGACTGCTGACAGTAAAAACTGCTGTGAACGACTGGGTAAGATGACAGTCTGAAGATATACGTCCTGGCAGGCCACTCCCTGGTGGGGAATTAAGAAGAGTCGAATAATCCTCCTGAAGCTATAGCCAGAGAAGAGCTCTAATGGTTTAGTCCACCTCCACACCTCCTCCCCCACTGTCTCTTCAGTCGCCTTGTGTGCGCTCCTCCCTCAAACACACCTTATGCAAATGGTACCATTTTCAGTGGGCCCAGCAGGCTTTGTTTACACAGCCATTCGACCGCAGCCAGTTAGCTGCTCTGCTCTTGCATTTGGAGGGAAGGAGTCGATTGCTCCTTTACAAGGACCACGAGGGAGTGTGACCACAAGTTTTGACTCCAGTCGGAGGCCACAAATGTGGTGAACTTCTTTATAAGAGGTGGTGTATCGGAACATTATGTTCTTCACTTAAGTTTGTAAAGAGTTTTTTGAATCGGACCCTCCACGCCTGTGCTTGGAGCTGTGTTTCCATTGGACAAACTGGGATGTATAGTTGAGAAAAAGGAGGGGTGGCAACATTTTCAAGACCATACTATGTTTTAAAGAAGTACAGCAAGAAGAAAATAAGGTTGGACATTGTAATTTTGTCTTTGGGACTATTTGTTCCGGAAAAGCTGCATCTGCTGGGCTATGCTGGAGTTATCCCTATTAATTTAACATCAGACTGAAACATTGAGGAGAGAAGATGGAGTGGGAGCACAGGGATCTGTCCCCTGCAGCGTTTGTAAACCAGGTGCAATACTCCAACATCCTGGAGGGCCGCTTTAAACAGTTGCAAGGTAAGCGCTGCTCCAGCCTAGTCCTTTGGTTTACAGAAAATTATCAGTCAATCCTGTCAGGATTTCAGTCCAGTTTTTGTGACTCGATTACCCTGTGTTTTGAATAGTCTTTTTGGCTCACACACTTATCGTTAATATTAACAGATGATAAGGAGTTCTTCTAATCAATTTACAGAGGCAGAAAGAACATGGTGCAGAGTTTGAGCATTATAATGATCTGTTCCAACAGCAGCGGCTACAGGTTGTTTGATTAGACTTAGCATTATTTGTCTGAAGTGAGATCAGTGAGATTCCTCTCATACTATAAAAGTATACAGCAGTACACTGTATACTGTAAAGTGAGTGCTGTTGCATTCATTCAGCAGACTTCATATCAGCTCTAAAAGAAGGCGGCAGTCTGGCACCTGATCACCAGCCACCTGTCCTTTTCTTATCTTATTACAATGCATGGCTTTGTGTCTGCACACGAGCTCAGCTCTACAGGTAGAACATACAAACATCATTAATGGTTGACTGATGACGAGAGAGATGGTGACAACCAGAAGGTTACTGGTGTAGAGTGCAAAAACTTCAAAAATGCGTTTCATTAGTTTACGAACGCCAAAGTAGAATCAAATGAATGACTTCTGTCCCAAGCTAATATTAAAGTGGATTTGTTGTTGTTTAATGTCCCGCTCTAAGCCTTTAAACTCTAAGTCACAGGCACATTGAGGTGTTTAAGGTAGTGCATTGTGCCAGCTCATGCACGTCCTGCCTACGAGGAGCCCTGACATCCGGTCCCTCCCTGACACTCGTATGGGGCTGTTCTTCAGTGGCAAGTTATGCTCTCCACATATTTTACATTCTTTGTCAAAAAAGATATTGCAAAAAGTTGATTTTCAAATAAAGATACAATTTATACAGCTATTATACATCATATACCGGTACTTCCTTTTTATTTAATTGCAAGATTGGCATCACTATAACAACACCAATAAGAACACAATTACCGGTAGTTGGTAAGTTATCTGTGCACAAGGGAAAGACTACAGAAAAATAAAGTCATTTTAAACTCTATTTTCATAAATTACTGATATATTTATATATATATAGCTATTACTGTCATGGCTGTGCTCACTATTGCAGATACAAACACCTTTTTGGCCACAGCTACTTGTATTTCCAGTTTGACTTGCCTTGGGGCTCATTCTTCATGTCACTCCCTGCCTCTTGTATTAAATCATGACTTCAGTGAGCTCATGTGATAAAGGAGAAATGTGTACAAAATGGCACATTACACGGCATTAAAAAATAGTTTATCATACCACCTTACTGACTGTATTTGGCCCTTAAACACGATTTTATTGGTTAGTCATAGTGGTATTACTTTTTCATTAAACATTTTAGTTTGTAAATTACATTTACTTATATGTGGGCATTAAGTGTATATTAATATCTGCTCACAACGTGGTTTATGTCTCAAGAACATGTCCAGTATAACTTGCCCTTATCCTAAAGCATGCAGGGAGCTGGACTGAGCAGAAAATAATTTCCTGGTTAATATATAAATGATAGTGTAAGCAGGGTTTTGCCACAGGCCTGTTCCAAAGGGTCACTGTCCAGGTTTCCACTGACCTCTGAATCAGCCGCTGTGGACTTTGGAATGCAATGTCACTCTGGTTTACTTAACCAGAATAAACATAATTTAGGTACCACTGCCAATGACCCTATAAATCCTGCAAAGTGGTACCTATTTTGTCTATTTTATAGCCTTTTCATAGGCAATATTCATATTTACCTTTTTAAAAAAATAACCTCATACTACATAACCACATACCTGTATTGATTAACCAAGACTTAAATCTCTGTTGATAGCTTTGACCTGAGTTCTTAGGCTTTTCTCTTAGATTGAAGCCGAGCTGAGGTCACTGATGCGTTTTGGGTCAAGTTCCTCTGAACTGTATCATGTAACTGAATATTACCAACACCAGTGAAAGCTGTGGCTCTGTGGCCTCCAGCTGTAACTCAGAGTCACATTACCCACAGTTCATTGTGCACACCCACGTTTTAAAGGTTTTGTTTGTACAGTTTTACCAATATTTACAGGTTTCTAAGTCTCAAGAAGGTGCAGCTTTGGAAGGGTCACAAAACAGTCTTGTTGACAGTTGACATTGTTTGGTCGGCAGATGTTGTGACTAAAAGAGTTTCAGTCTTGTCTCATGGGACTAGCCTTGGGCTGTCCTCTCCCCTGTCTTCTGCATTATCAGATGCAGCTGCATTTGGTGCAGAGGGGAATAACTTGTTGGTGGCCCAGAAAGAATGCAAATATGAAGGAAAAAAAAATACTATTTGAGTTTGCCACAGAAATGGGTGCAACTTCATTCCAAACTGTTCAAGTGCAGAAATAACAAGCAGTGGTTTTGCAACCGTCTTATCTGAATGTGAGAAGAGGAGGAAGGACGTGGCTGCCTACAGACACACTTCTAAGAACATTCAGTGTGTCTTTTAACATTTTGATTTTCGCTGCACAAGATAGTGTATTGGCATAGGTTACAGTCTTTATACTTATTTCTGACAAACTGTCATTATAGATCGTATTTGTTGTATTGCTCATAATTTCAACACAAATCACATTTAAGTTCTTATTGTATGGATCTTCGTAAAAAAATAAAAAAGAATGAAAAACTGATCAAAATGATGTGGTACAAAAGCGTAATCCTTCTCGGCATATAACACAAGGCCACACATAAGTGAGATATTCACAAGGATGTTTTTTCATTCTTTGTGAAGACAGGGTGACCAGAGACTACACACTCTCATCGTGGGTGTGGAGAGAGATTTGAGGAGTTTTTGGACTCAAAGACATTCCAAAACAGTTCAAAACGGGTGCAGCACATGACCTGGGTGGACGACAAAAGGGGATTCTTGTTAGCAGTTAGTGAGTCTGAGGCGTTCTTTCATCTTTGTCAATAAATACAACTGCTGTAAAAATAACACTGCCAAGAAACTAGATCAGATCGGCAGAATGCATTATTCCTGTGAAAGTGCTGTCTGCTTTAGTCTTTTTATAGAAGACTTTCCTGGCCCTCAGTGCTGAGGTGGCTAGATGAAGCCGAGCGGTGTCATACAACACACAGGAGCAGTGCAGTTCTCTATGATAGAGCTGTTTGCACACTTCAATCCATCTGTCATAAACCATGAGCAATTAAATGAGCTAATGACAGTTAGCTCATTTGTCCTTTTTTAGTTTCAGTTAATTCTTAGAAATATTCCTTGCATCTATGTGACAGTTTGTCATGTTATTACTGAACTTTGTCCTAGTGTCTGTGTACCAACCAAACAAGATTATGTCCGTCGCATATTTTCTGAGATTACCTGAAGATTACCATCTTTATCAGCAACTGACTTTGGAGGTTAAACCAAAACAAGTCATAAAGAAGCTCTGGTAAAAGTATGTTTTAAGGTGCCCCAAACTTCCCCGGGACCAGCAAACCTAAAGCATCTCACTACCAAGAACAAACAGTTATTATTATGTTAAAATCTGCCTTTCTCATAGTTGGTCCCATTCATAAACTGTTAGTCAGATAATTGTCTTGCATCATCAATGATAATGAATGACTAGACAAGACTACACAGAACAATTGTGGTAAAGAAAATCCGAGTGAACATTTATCAAACGTCTGTTTGAAACTAGACTCCTTTTCTGTGTCTACAAAATATGGGATTATAATGTTCATGGCTAAAGACACCTTAGCAGTAATTAGAGACTTGACGTCTGTAGCTGATATTTTCCCACTGTCCTGTGTTTTATCTCTTGTGTCAGAGTGAAACAATGTTGGCACGCTGCTCAGGTGTTTTCAGAGGCACTGACGACATACAGAAGCTATGGCTTCTTCTCTCTCACAGGTTTGGGCCCTGGGCCTGTAGGAGACATCAGCTTTATAAATGTGATAACATGAGTGCACCCAGCCCAGCTCCAACTAAACACCTCATTATTTTACACAGCTGTGGTGCTTATCTACTTCAGTGTCCGGTGATGCCCGTGTTTGCTCTAACGAGTAAACATGCCTGACACGAACGCTGTGTTTGCCTCCTGTTGTGATGCAGGAGCCTTGTCATTAGAGACACATCAACACCAGGAGCATGTTTAGGGAGCACTGCTCTGTGTCCTGCCTAATGATTGGGGTGTCCCGACACGACCAAGCCATCATAAGAATGCAGCCCTCACCCAGCATTTGGTCTGCTTGACTCTAACTCTAACTCTAAGCCTGATTCTTGCCATACATTCAGTGGTAATAAACAAACACAAATGATTCAGATTCAAGGGAAGTACCTTTCACTGGCTCATGGTTTCTGTTAAATCTTGTGGTATTTCTTCATGCCCTCATGTTGTTTTGAAATTTCAAAATCAGTTAACGGTCACAGTGATGCAACAATACACAAATGAGTTGTGACATGGTTACAACACAATTACACAAAAATAGCCTTGTGTATCTGTTATCAACTGTGTTTTTGCTAGGATCCATTCATCCCAACCATCATTATCTTATTAACAACTGCAGGAAGGACTTTGTTTTGTTTAACTCATTATGGCAGACTTGCTCATAAGGTCTATTTTTAGTCAGGTTCTGGGTTTAGAAACTTGTGTTCAGCATTGTGCATTAAGTACCTCGCTTCACCGATCGTCTTTTAAATGGCGGAAGACGTGTGTCCTAGAAATGAGGTCACCTTGTTAGGTGGCAGCGTGGGATTAGCTTCTTACTCCCGTGGTCCATATGTCTGAGCTGCTGTTAACAGCTTAATTTATTGGTCTCTTTTTAGTTCTTAATGCAATGAGGAAAATCTTCATTCACAGGCATTTTTTGTATGGTCACTAAAATACTTTTCTGTCTGTAATTGGTATTGCACCCACTAACACTGCTTTTGCTTAGCTAGGAACAATCTCATTAAGCTTAGTTTTGTTAGTAGTATTATAATAAATAACTAGCTTCAACAGAGCATGACTTTTGTTTCTCTTGCTGAAATACTTCTTACTCTATTTGAATTAAATTGGGTAGGGACATTTTCTGCTTTGTTAATCAACTGTGACTGAACTTACATCTTCACAGATGAGCGTGAAGCGGTTCAGAAGAAAACCTTCACCAAATGGGTAAACTCTCACTTGGGCAGAGTCACCTGTCGCATTGGTGACTTGTACACAGATCTGCGCGACGGCCGCATGCTAATCCGTTTGCTGGAAGTGCTGTCAGGAGAGCAACTGGTCAGTGTCCCCCAGAAAACCTCCTCTGACTTCCCCTTTCATGACCTACACTATGATACAAAGATGCCCTCTCAGCTTTTTTCTAACATGTGACACTCGTGTGTACAATATGTGGAGTTGTAGAGAGGTCAAAATTAATCAATGATTAGGATTGTCAGTATTACAATATATTTAAACAATTTTAAATGATATTTAATCTTTTTAATATATTTAATGAAACGTTTGATGCTTGAAACAGTTTTGAATAAAGTAAAGTCACATTTCACAAGATGATAATCTCTTAGACGGTGTAATTACCGGTACACTGAATTAAGAATTTCATCAATGATTAATTCTGTTACATATGTTAATATATCCCCCCCCTCATTTTAGTTCACTAATAATTGACATTGTGATATTTCAACTAACACTTTAACAACTATTTGCCCTCACAGCCAAAGCCCACCAAGGGCCGCATGCGTATCCACTGCCTGGAAAATGTTGACAAAGCACTGCAATTCCTTAAGGAGCAAAAAGTCCATCTTGAAAACATGGGCTCACACGACATTGTGGACGGAAACCACCGCCTCACACTGGGTCTCATCTGGACCATCATCCTCCGCTTCCAGGTAATGCTGTCTTCATCCACTGGTCCCTCCATAGAAGCTTGCCCTGGACTAATCGGGTCCTTGCATGTTGTAGACTTGCTGCTGCAGTGTAATTGACCCAACAATTATTAACAAATATGTCTCTGCATCATTTTATTGCCCAATGGACTTATCCTTACCCACCTTATTATATATTACATTAATCATTATATGGTTTTCAGATTCAAGACATCAGTGTGGAGACGGAGGATAACAAAGAAAAGAAATCTGCTAAAGATGCTCTTCTTCTTTGGTGCCAAATGAAAACTGCTGGGTAAGAGAAGAGCAGTTTAAAAGGATTTTAATTCCTCTTAATTTCACCTCTGATTACTGATAGCTCAGGGTTAATAATCAATGTCTGATTTGTCATTTGCAGATATCCTAATGTCAACATCCACAACTTCACCACCAGCTGGAGAGATGGCCTGGCGTTCAATGCCATTGTGCACAAACACAGGTCAATGACTTCTTCCTGCACTTCTTCTGTGCAGTGTTCTTAGATGCACTGATATGTTAAGCTATTATCTATTGTCTGTGTTTCTATTCACATCTCAATTTGGGCCTCATATTTTAAGATGACCTAGATCACAGCAAGCCCAACCCACTTGTTTCCCACATAGACTAATACTGACTACGCAAGTGCACACCCTGCTGGCATTGATGTCCATATTTTTCTTCTGTAAATTGAACTGGTTTATGAACTTGTCCGTAAGCTTCATAAGTTGGTGTTTAGTGGAATCAACTAAATAACGAGAATAAGACATTAATAGTTTACTTTGAGTATCTGTTTTTGCACAGACCTGACGTGATTGAGTTTGACAACCTGAAAAGGTCCAATGCCCACTACAATCTTCAAAATGCTTTTAATATTGCTGAGAAGGAGCTTGGTTTAACAAAGCTATTGGATCCTGAAGGTATGTTCTAAAAAAACAACGTAAAAAATTAAAAAAGATTTGTAAAACAGAAAATGAACAGTATTGATGATGTGTTTGAGAAGATAATGAACACCACTGTTTAATTTGAATTAAAATTTACATTTTTCTAGACGTTAATGTTGATCAGCCTGATGAAAAGTCTATCATTACATATGTGGCTACGTACTACCACTATTTCTCTAAGATGAAGGCTCTGGCAGTGGAAGGCAAACGAATTGGCAAGGTTGGAAAACATTGTTTTTTTATTCTTCTGTCAATGCAAAACTAAAGTGAACTCTTTGCCCAGGTTTTGGACTACGCTATTGAAGCAGACCAGTTGATTGAAAAATATGAGACATTGGCTTCTGAGCTGCTGCAGTGGATTGAGCAAACCATTGTGACTCTGAATGATCGACAGCTGGCTAACTCTTTGAGTGCTGTGCAGAATCAGCTCCAGGCTTTTAACTCCTACAGAACTGTAGAGAAACCACCCAAGTGAGTCAAAGCACAATGAGTTTTATTCTACCACCTTTTTAATGTCTACAATGTTAAGTCTAATGAAAATTAATGTCGGTCTCCACAGATTCACCGAGAAAGGGAATTTGGAGATTCTGCTATTTACAATACAGAGTAAGATGCGAGCGAACAACCAGAAAGTATACATGCCAAGAGAAGGAAAACTGATATCTGACATCAATAAGGTGTGTTAGAAAATGTTTTACCTCGAACAGCTGTTTCCCCCTAGGTGGTCCTGTCCTCCAGGTTGACAGCAACTGAACTAGAAAATTCTTTAACAATTATTGTTAAAGAAATGTAAAATTTGTGTTTCATATGCAGGCCTGGGAGCGACTTGAAAAAGCAGAGCATGAACGAGAACTGGCACTGAGGAATGAGCTCATTCGACAAGAAAAGCTGGAGATGCTCGCTGCTCGATTTGATCGCAAAGCGGCAATGAGAGAGACCTGGCTCAGTGAGAACCAAAGACTGGTATCTCAGGTACAGCTCCAAAATACATTTAAAAACAATATGCCCGCTCCATAAATGCGATATTAATATTATTTGGTTCTGTTACTAGGACAATTTTGGGACCGATCTCGGAGCTGTTGAAGCAGCCACGCGTAAACATGAGGCCATTGAGACGGACATTGGAGCATACTGGGAGCGCGTCGCTGCTGTGGAGGCTGTGGCTAAAGAGTTAGAGGCCGAGAGCTATCACGATGTGCGGCGTATACTGGCGCGAAGAGACAATGTGCTCAGACTCTGGGAGTATCTGAAAGAGCTCCTCGCAGCACGAAGGGAGAGGCTCAACGCTCACCGCGACTTGCAAAGACTGTTTCAGGAGATGCGCTACATCATGGACTGGATGGCTGACATGAAGGTAAGATTAAATTGAAAGACGTGATCCTAAACTGAAGAACATTCAAAATGTCATGTTTGTTTCTTTGAATCTTTTAGAGTCGCTTACAGTCTCAAGACAGTGGCAAACATTTACATGATGTATTAGACTTGCTGCAGAAGCACACACTGGTGGAGGCAGACATTTCTGCTCAGGCAGAGAGGATCAAGGGAGTTCAGGGGTCAGCCACACGATTCACCTCCTATGAACAAGGTAAGTTCATCATAATTGTTAACTTGGTTTGTGCTTATATCAACAGCTCTGAGCTTTATCCTTATCTGTTCTAAATCCAGCCTACAAGCCATGTGAACCTGCTCTGGTGAGTGAGAAAGTGGAGATGTTGGGTCAAGCCTACGAGGAGTTGGGTCAGCTTGCAGGAACGCGTAAATTGCGTCTCGAAGATTCACGCCGCTTGTGGCAGTTCATGTGGGATTTGGGAGAAGAAGCAGCTTGGATCAGGGAACAAGAGCAGATCCTGGCCAGTGGAGACAATGGTCGAGATCTTACCTCTGCTCTTCACCTGCTCAGTAAACATGAAGCTTTCAGCGACGAAATGGCTGCCCGCTATGGACCACTTAGTCACAGTGTTTCTGCTGGAGAGGCTTTAGTGAATGAGGGCCACTATGGAACTCCAGAGGTCACAGAGAGAATCCAGGACATCCAAGCACAGTGGGCACATCTGGAGGAGGTAGATATAATTAGCTTTTTCTACTTTGCTCTGATCTTGTCAATAGGACTATTGTCTCAATAATGCACTTGTGGTATTTTTTTTTTTCAAGACAACCAAGCTGAGAGAGCAGTGTTTGAAGGAAGCAGTGGCTTTGCACCAGTTTGAAACCGATGCTAATGACATGGAGGTGTGGATCATGGAGACTCTTCGACAGGTGTCCAGTCAGGAAGTCGGCCATGATGAGTTTTCTACACAAACATTGGCTCGAAAACAGAGGGAGGTCCAGGAAGAAATCCATAGCCACCGCCCTCTGATTGACTCTTTGCATGAGCAGGCCCAGGCCTTACCCCAAACCTACACAAGTTCTCCTCAGGTTGATATCATTTTAATACATTATGTCTGAAATGTATTGACTGTTGCTCAAATTAGCCTTTATTGTTTTTAGGTGGAAGGTCGCTTACCTGCAATTGAACAGCGTTATGAGGAGCTGGAGACTCTGTCGGCAGCCCGTCGTCAGGCTCTGGAGGGGGCCTTGGCCCTCTATCGCATGTTCAGTGAGGCTGATGCCTGCCAGGTGTGGGTAGAGGAGAAAGAGCAGTGGCTAGACAGCATGGAGATCCCCACCAAACTAGAAGACTTGGAGGTAGTGCAGCAGAGGTAAGTGAAATCTTGGGCAAGTCAAAGGTGAACGATTATTTACCTTTGATTGAATATACCTTTTTTATATCGGTAGATTTGAGACACTGGAGCCAGAGATGAACAATGTGAGCAGTCGCGTTAATGATGTTAACCAGGTGGCTGAACAACTGCTGAGCTCAGACAACTGCAACAAGGACCAAATTTACCAGACCAAAGATCAGCTTCACAACAGGTCAGCATTTCTAGCACTACACAGAGGGAAAATATCAAGTACTGTTTTAAAGTTTTTTGTAAAACAAAAATATGTTGTTTTGCATTGATGTGTCTTAACAGATGGAAGGACTTTGAACTACTGGCTGGCCAAAAGAAACTAGCTCTGGACTCGGCTCTTAACATCCAGAACTACCATCTCGAGTGTAATGAGATTCAGACATGGATGAAGGAGAAAACCAAGGTGATAGAGTCCACACAAAGCTTGGGCAACGACCTGGCTGGAGTCATGGCTTTGCAGCGCAAGCTCACCGGCATGGAGAGAGACTTGGAGGCTATTCAGGTACAGTGGAACTAGCCACAGATAATGTAGAATATTTGAGAATGAATTCCATTGAGATGTCCAAACTTTGTTTTCATAGGGAAAATTGGATGACCTGGAAAAAGAGGCAGAAAAGTTGGCCACAGAGCATCCAGACCAAGCAGGGGAGACTCAGTGCCGACTTGCAGAAATTCAGGAAGTTTGGGAAGATCTGAACTCAACAATGAAACGGCGAGAGGAGTCATTGGGTGAAGCCAGCAAGCTTCAAGGTTTCCTCCGAGATTTGGACGATTTTCAATCATGGCTTTCCCGCACCCAGACTGCCATAGCCTCAGAGGACATTCCCACCTCTCTGCCCGAGGCTGAGAGTCTGCTAGCACAACACGAGAGCATCAAGAATGAGGTGGACAACTATAAGGACGACTACGAGAAGATGCGTGCCGTCGGTGAAGAGGTGACTCAGGGTCAGACGGATGCCCAGTACATGTTCTTGGCCCAGAGGCTTCAGGCCCTGGACACAGGCTGGCATGAACTTCGTCGTATGTGGGAGAACCGCCACAGTCTACTGGCACAAGCTTTTGATTTCCAGACTTTCCTCAGAGATGCAAAACAAGCTGAGGCTTTTCTCAACAGCCAGGTAAATGTTATTATTACTACTACTACTGTCCTGGTTAAGATAAGATAAGATAAGATAAGATATTCCTTTATTGTCCCACATGGGGAAATTTCATTGGTGCAACGCAGGTAGATACAGAGGTAGATACAGAAGAACAGATCACTTATAGGAAGTCTGAAAAACACTTTCAGTAGAAGATCTCCTATAAACAAAAACTCCCATAGACAAATAAATAAATACCATTTCATGTGATCCCGACCGTAATTGCACATGAATATGTGTCACGACAGCACATAGATTGCACATGAATTTCACAGTAATTGCACATTAATTCCAACAGCAATTGCACATACGACAGAATTGCACATCAGTATTAGGTTAGGTCAGTATTGCGACGGGATAACGTGACGATCTCCGGGTAAGACGACTGTTCTCCGCAGTTTCATGAGTTCCTCCTTTGTGGAAACGCGGTACGGCGCCGGCCGGGGGGCGGGGCCGGAGCCGGGGGGCGGGGCCGGAGCCGGGGGGCGGGGCCGGAGCCGGGGGGCGGGGCCGGAGCCGGGGGACTCAGAGCCAAGACACATCGCAACGACACGACGAAAACACTCAATCCAGCCGAATAAAGTCAAAACAAGTTAATTTAAAGCGATTCCAGTGCGTGTCCCGATCGTTCGTGAAGTTCCTCTTTCATATAAACGTGTATATAAACGTGTACCGACGACACGCCGTACTTTAGCGCGGCCGGAGGGCGCGGGGGGGGGCTGGTGGGCTCGCTCGGAGCTAGCTCACGTCACAACAACACAACGAACGCAACGAAAAACGCTCAAATCCAGCCGAAAAAAGTCAAAAACAGTTGAATTAAAAAACTATTCCAGCGCGTGTCCCTATCGTACAGTAAAATAGAAAAAATATACTAACTATATTTACAAAATATAGGAGATAAAGCACAATAAGTGTGAGAAAGAAGAGAGAGCGTTTACACCGGGCTGCCAGCTGTACCAGCGCCTTATGACGTTCACAGTTCACGTTGTGTGAACTGTGATCTATTTTATAACAGTTGTGCGCAATCAGGTAAATCCAGGCAAGCAGTGATTTACCAATCAAATCTAAAATTACGGTGTGTCACAACTTTTTAAATTGTTGCAAAATGTATTCAAATAAGCTCGTTTTCCGCTCCCTTCTGCTGCTGAAGCTTGGTGAAGTCTTGGTGTCTTTTAGTGGCCTCTACAGGCCACTGACCAGTACAGCAGAAAGCTTGATTATTATTATTATTTTGTCTCCTGTCCCTTTTCATGTGTTCAGAGGCTTGTTGATCTTCCACTCTCTAACGTGTGCTTTTAAAACCTGAGCGGACAGCAGCTTATTTTAGAGGTTTATACATCCGCTTTGAGGACAACACGGCCTCAAACCACGCTGAATGAACCTGTGAAGGATTGGATTGCAGATTGCGCCTAACTGCGCATGTGCAGAGGAGAAGTGAAAGTCTTGGAGCTCAGGCTCTGTTCACTTTTCTAATTATTAGATGTTATTTAGAAATACAGGCAGTATTTCAATAACATATAGTCCTAATTTATGTAATGAACTGATCGGTGAAGTGAGTTAAAAAGGTAGTTTATCTCTGTAAGACTAAGATTTGAGACTGACTTTTGCATGCAAATGTTATCCACAAATATTGATGAACACCCAAAGTCTACTTGACCATCCATAAAAGTTATTGCACACTACTGTTATAAAAACATAGTACTCTTTTGTTGCATGTTAAGTTTGTAAAGTGATTGAATCCCACTTTAAATATATGACACAAATTCTACACAACATACTTTCACAAAGAAAAAATAGCCAAAAAGATAACTAAAATCTTTATTTACTTTTTTCTCTGTAGGAGTATGTGCTGTCCCACACAGAGATGCCTAACAGTCTTCAGGGGGCAGAGGAGGCTATCAAGAAACATGAGGATTTCCTCACAACTACAGAAGCCAGTGAGGAGAAGATAACTGGTGTGGTGGAGGCGGGACGGCGACTAATTAACGACGGAAATGCAAACTCTGATAAGATTCAGGAGAAAGTAGAGTCCATCCAGGAAAGGTAAGGGGAAAAGAAAAGACTTTATATTTGAAAACAGACGGCAAATTACAATTTATTATCCTTATTTATTTAAAGGCATCTCAAGAATAAACAAGCTGCAAATGAGTTACTGTCCAAGCTCAAAGATAACCGTGAGCTTCAGCACTTCCTTCAAGATGGACAAGAAGTAAACTAATGTTCTATATTATATCAAACTAATAAGACATTTTTTTACTAAATATTAATATATGCATCCATATTTTTCTGTAGTTAACATTGTGGATCAATGAAAAAATGCTAACCGCTCAAGACATGTCTTATGATGAGGCCAGGAATCTTCACAGCAAATGGCAGAAACATCAGGCCTTTATGGCGGAGCTGGCATCTAACAAAGACTGGCTGGATAAAATTGATAAGGTTTGTGCTTCAATTGAGTGAGTCCTTACTCTTTCTTATGCTTTAGAAACATGTTCTAAGGCAATTGTATTCTCGTCCCGTGTTTACCAGGAGGGCCAGGCTCTTGTCTCAGAAAAGCCTGAGCTGAAGCCTGTGGTCCAGCAGACCCTGGAGGATCTGCAGAAACAGTGGGAGGAGCTTGAGAGCACCACTCGCACCAAGGCGCAGTGCTTGTTTGACGCCAACAGGGCAGAACTTTTCACACAGAGCTGCTCAGCCCTCGATGTTTGGCTTAAAAACCTAGAGGGTCAGCTACAAAATGACGACTATGGCAAAGACTTAACCAGCGTTAACATATTGCTCAAAAAGCACCAGGTACCTGTTGTTTTATAAAAAGCACCGTGGAGTCAAGTTTATCGCCTCATAATTGTGCACTTTGTGTAGATGTTGGAGCATCAGATGGAAGTCCGAGAGAAGGAGGTGCAGTCGCTACAGACACAGGCCGAGGCACTCTCTCAGGAAGACGCTGGAGTTGTGGAAGTAGATGGTCAACAAAGAAGAGTAACTGACAGCTTTGTAATGCTTCAGGAGCCTCTACAGCTGCGGAGGCAGCAGCTGTTGGCATCCAAAGAAGCTCATCAGTTCAACAGAGACTTGGAGGATGAAATTGTACGTTAAAATGAATGACACAAAGATTGGTCTATCGCAAAAGTCTGACCTATTTTCTTCTTTTTACAGCTGTGGATAAAGGAGAGAATGCCATTGGCAGCATCTTCAGACAATGGAAAGGACTTACCTACTGTACAGCTGTTAATCAAGAAGAATCAGGTACACTCATAGATTCTTTAAGATATCTGTGTCTGTAAAGTTACATCAGTAAGTCTAGACCTCCTGTTTCAGACCCTGCAGAAGGAGATCCAAGGCCATCAGCCTCGCATTGATGACATTCACAATCGAGGCCAAACCCAGAGCCAGGTGGACGGCGAGAGGCAGTCTGTGCTCACGGAGCGTCTCACTGAACTGAAGGACCTCTGGGACCAGTTGATGGCGGAAACAGACAATCGTCATGCGCGTCTACTGGAGGCCCACCGCGCCCAACAGTTCTACGCTGATGCTGCTGAAGCCGAGGCCTGGATGGGAGAACAGGAGCTGCATATGATGTCTGAGGAAAAGGCTAAGGTATGAACAATATTTTTAAAAGATGTAGACATTTGTTGTTAAACTACAAATCCCAATATGATAGGATGAACAAAGTGCATTGGTGATGGTCAAAAAGCACCAGATTTTGGAACAGGCTCTTGAAGACTACGCTCAGACTATTCACCAACTTGCCAACAGTAGTCGCCTCATGGTCACAAGTGAACACCCAGAAAGGTGAGAACCACTAGTAACTAATGTGCATTTTATGTTCCAGTTCTGCCTAAATTAGGAAAATTGTAAACAAAACTCTTCAACTCATTGACAGTGAGCGAATAACTCTACGCCAAGCACAAGTAGACAAGCTGTATGCTGGGTTGAAGGATCTGGCTGAGGAGCGCCGTGGTCGGCTACATGAGAGGTTACGACTGACCCAGCTGAAGCGAGAGGTGGATGACCTGGAACAGTGGATTGCAGAGCGAGAGGTGGTCGCAGGTTCTCATGAACTTGGACAAGACTATGAACATGTCACTGTAAGTTTTGTTTGTGTTAATGTACTTGGAAATTGAACCATACGCTCACCTTTACTCTGCTGATTGCAGATGCTAAGAGACAAGTTCCGTGAGTTTGCCCGTGACACCAGCACTATTGGCCAAGAGCGTGTTGATGGAGTGAATGCTCTGGCAGACGACCTGATCGAGTCGGGTCACCCAGAAAACGCCAGTGTCGCAGAGTGGAAGGATGGGTTGAATGAAGCCTGGGCCGACCTGCTGGAGCTCATCGACACACGAACACAAATGTTGGCAGCTTCATATGAGCTCCACCGCTTCCACCAGGATGCCATGGAAGTACTTGGAAGAATCAAAGAGAAGAAGGAGGCTCTTCCTTCAGACCTCGGCCGTGATCTGAACACAGTCCAACACCTACACCGACAGCACAACACCTTTGAAAATGATATCCAAGCACTAAGTGGACAGGTAGCTTAAAAATTAACGCACCTTTTACCCCAGTGTGGCAGGAGAAATGCTTATATTGTAATAAATGTATTTTTTCAGGTGAACCAGGTGCAAGATGATGCTGCGCGGCTGCAGAAAGCCTACGCCGGGGAAAAGGCTGAGGATATTCAAAAGAGCGAAAATGCAGTCACCTCTGCATGGGAGGGTCTTCTTGAGGGTGGCAAAGCTCGCAGACTCCTTCTACTGGACACTATTGAGAAGTTCCGCTTCTTCAACATGGTGCGAGATCTGATGCTATGGATGGAAGGTGTCCACTTACAGATCGATGCTCATGACAGCCCAAGGTCAGTGAGGCCACATTAGAGCACAGAAATGTCATAGTAATGTATTTGTCGTAATACATTGTGTATCTTGTACATTGTGCCTCTTCTTTTTAGGGATGTGTCTTCTGCAGGACTTGTCATTGCTAATCACCAGGACATCAAATCAGAAATTGAGGCCAGAGCAGATAGTTTCACTGCCTGTATTGACATGGGAAAAGCTCTTATTAACAATAACCACTATGCATCAGATGAGGTATTTTACAACGCTTGCACACAAGAAGTGCACTAAAGAAATACAGTTCTTGTAATGTTTTGTTGTACCATTTTCGCTTCAACAGATAAGGGAAAAACTTAATCAACTCCAAGAAAAGAGAGACAAGATAAACAATAAATGGCAAGACAAGATGGACCATTTACAAATTGGTGCGTTTACGTCCAATGTCAAATAATACAATACAAAATGATATAGTTGTTTTCCAGTGCTTGTAACATTTGTTTGGGATGTGTTTTGTTTAGTGCTGGAAGTATTGCAGTTTGGACGTGATGCTTATGTGGCAGAGTCATGGTTGGCAGGACAGGAGCCTCTTGTGCGAGCAGCTGAACTTGGGTCAAACGTGGATGAGGTGGAGAGCCTTATCAAGCGGCACGAGGAATTTGAGAAGCTTGCGGCATCATGGGAGGAACGATTTGTTTTGTTAGAGAAACTCACTACAGTACGTTCCGCTTAAAGCTTGAGTGTGAAGAATTATACTGTTGTTGCTTTGCTCAGAAATCTTTCAACTTTTTCAGCTTGAGGAACAAGAGATCCAGAGAAGGCGAGAGGAGGAGGAGAGGGCAAGACGACCTCCCACACCTCCTCCAGTAGAGGCCCAGTCAGAGGCTGAAAGTCACCCACACGATTCTGCTGCCAGGTATAGCTGAATAAGACAAAGTGAAGCTGTAAAAACTAAAGTGATTTAAATTGTCTCACATCTTATGAAATTTCCCCATGTGGGACAATAAAGGATTATCTTATCTACTGTTGCACAGAACAAGTCTGGACCAAACCACACTGAACCAGTCTGCATCTGTGAACGGGGTCCACAGTGACAATGACACTTCTCAGGTGAGACATAAACCCTTTCAAATCTATATATCTTTCTAATAATGTCTTTACATATCATTAAAACATTACATAGTATCAAATGTTTTGTTTTTGTAATCTGTATCTTAGTCATTTTTTGTCCCAATAGCTTTTGATTGGATGTTGTGGTTTATATATTTTTTCTCATTTTAGTTGTGGACAAATATCACCTGACTGTTTATGTATTTATACAGCGTTGAGCTGCTTTAAATATTATCTGTAAACATTATTATTATTTTAGAGGGGACTGAAGGACTTCACTAAATGCTTGACCCGCTTTCAGTTGTAAATACAACAGTTAAATAAATTGGAGAAATTGTGTGTTGGTTTTATAACTGCTTCAGACAGTGCTCATAATATTTTCCAATTGCGTCTTTACCAGAAGTCAATATCGCAATCAGTGTCAGTGGGAAAGAAATCTGAGCCTAAACGTGTCTATAAACCAAAGCAGCAGGAGCGTGTGAGTACTTTGGAGCTTCCCCAAACCCTTTGCTTAGATCCCGGTCCACCTCCGTGCTGTTGTCCTCTTTAGAGAGCCATTGCAACCATTGCTTCATTTATCATGCACCATCATCATTGGTATTTTCATGTTGCTCATAGTCTTATAGTCATGTTGTCATAGATCGACTGTGCAGTGTTTATAGTTCTGTGTTTATAAATGTATTTTATTTGAAGGTAGAAATATGAAGAACACTGTTGTGGCAAATGTAACAATAGTTCATGTATTTGCAATCACATGTATATATGTTTTATAAATGTTTTAAATTTTAATGTTTTCAAGCCAAGTTTCATCCTGGCTTTCCTGACATTTATGGCTGTAAAATGGCTGCTGTTCACGGCTTTCTCTCTACCAGGTTTTCATTGCCGACCTTTTAATAAATGCTCGTGTTTTGTTAACTGCAGGGCTCAGAGTCCGAGTCTGTGAATGGACCAGGCCGGGACAGTGGGCTGGCATCATCGCGCCTGGAGCCATCTGCAACGTTACCAATTCGAGGAGGAGCTGAGTCTGAGCCAGAGGCCATGGAGGGCATGCTGTGTCGGAAACAGGAGATGGACTCCCACAACAAGAAAGCGGCCAGCAGGTGCGATGCAGTTTTTTTTTAATTTAGAATACTTTACAAGCATGAGCAGCACGATACTCCAACTTTATTGACTCTTGCTGCAGGTCGTGGCAGAATGTGTACTGTGTTGTAAGGAAAGGAAGTCTGGGCTTCTATAAAGACGGGAAAAGTGCTAGTAACGGAATTCCGTACCACGGAGAGGTGCCCATCAGCCTTGGAGACGCTGTGTGTGAGGTAGCAAACGATTACAAGAAGAGGAAACACGTGTTCAAGCTCAGGTGAGGACACGGACAACCAAAAAAGAAGTGGTATATTTGAAATGATTAAGTAACATCTTCAAATTTACAGACTGGGAGATGGAAAAGAATACCTGTTCCAAGCAAAGGATGAGGTGAGACTCACTACTTCAAATCTAATAAACACATGTCAACCCAAAACTATAAAAGCAAAATGTGACCAAGATGTTGTTCTAGTGTGTTCAGCATTGTATTTTGTTTCCAAAGGCGGAGATGAGCTCCTGGATCGATTCCATCCACACTTCCATTCCACCGGCTGCAGGAGATTCGCCCTGCGGCCCCAAAGTCCTGAGCCGGGCCATGACAATGCCCCCCATATCCCCAAGTTCAGGCGAGGCAGGAGGCGTCACCATGCGCAACAAGGAAGGCAAAGAGAAGGATCGAGAAAAGAGGTTTAGCTTCTTCAGCAAAAAGAAGTAGAACATTTGTATAATCTTTGGATGCTATAGTGTCAAAATTTCAACAAACTGAACAGGGAAAAAGATGGTACTGAAGTTTCTTTCGCTCGGTGCTTTCAGCGCAGATCCAGACAGAAGAATTTGCAGACAGCTGCTGTATGTGGCTCACACAACATTTTCTTTCATTTGATTCTTCCCTTTCACAGGATTTATGTGTCATCCTTATGTTGGCACATCGTTTCCATTATATTTAGCGGTGCCATTCAGTGATAAGCCCACCATTTATTTACCTTTAAAGAAGAAAGCGATTGATCTAAATCAGTGGTTCTCAACCTGGGGGTCAGGAGCCCCATGGGGCTCGCAAAATGTTTTCAGGGGGTCCCCAGATGATGGGATTGTGACAGTCTTAAACAAGGCTTGACAACCTTCAAATGCAGTGGTAAATATAGTTTCAAGTAAATGAAAATAAAATCAAACATGAGGCTACTTTATCACTTTTTGGGCGTCGCCTACTTTTTATGTTTGCAACTGAAAAAGGCTGAGAACCACTGATCTAAATGACCTTTCAACAGCTGCATGAAAGGTCATTAATGATCTGTTGGAGGATCATTTTTCTCCAACCTTTACATGCTGTAATTTAGGGAAGGATCATCTTTTTTTTTAATATTGATGTTATTATTCTTTTTTATTTATCTTTTGGTTTGAGAAATAAACTAATGATGTGACCGTAGATGATCTTGATTCATGTTGTGTAAAAAACACATTTGGACAAATTAGCAGTTTGGCTTGCCCTTTGTGCGTTTAATTTTTTATTTTTTTTTTTTTAAAGCAAAGCCAATTCATCAGGTTTTAAGAAATACAACTTTTATTTCTAGGTGTGTGTGCAGTAAGTGACCATTAATTTTATTAAGAAATAATACTATACTATATTTAAAGTGTGTGTTTTTTTTTTTTTTCTTTCTTTTTTTTTTTTTTTTTAACTTGCTTACACTTTGCCTTTATTATTTTGTCATTTCCTTTGAGTTG
Organism: Eucyclogobius newberryi; assembly: GCF_026437365.1. Lineage (NCBI taxonomy): Eukaryota > Metazoa > Chordata > Actinopteri > Gobiiformes > Gobiidae > Eucyclogobius > Eucyclogobius newberryi. The sequence goes on from NW_027315779.1 coordinate 16,086,935, forward strand.
TCTTCTCTGCTTTGTTAATGACTCTTAGGGTACAAAGCAGAGGGATTAGTTTTCTAGTGAGTGTGCGCGTGAGAGAGTTGTGGTGCTGTGAAGTTTGCACGTTTATGTTTCTAATGAATCAAATATGGCCAGATGAACGCTGCTTTTTCCAAATGCGCAAATGCAGACGAAACACAAAAAGCCCTACTTGTATTTTTTTGGATTTGATATTGTTCTTTCCTTTAAATTTCTCACTGATATTATTCGTGGTGTTTCTGTTCTCAATCATCTGAGTGAAAATCGAGGGCAGGGTGGACTCTAGATAAACGCTGAAGCACACTGTCGTCTAGAGCAGGACAGATGGAGTGTCATTGCAGGTGAAGCAGCAGGAGAGGACCAGTGATGGGACCGGCAGTACAGAATGTGTTGTACTGAGCCTTACTTGAACCCACCACTACACAAAATCACACTTCTAGCCCCAGCCTCCATTCAAACTGCCCGTGAAGCTTCTTTTTGAGAGAAAAATGTCAATTGTGCCCTGTGGCAATGATCTAATGTATGTCAGGGATTCAGGTTCAAAATGCTAAATGAGACGAGCATTCTTTTAAAGGTGCTCTAAGTAACTTTTCTGGTGGAAAGGTCTGCCAGTTACTTGTGTCCATGAAGATGTTATTGCTTTGCTTGGAAGGTTCCACAATATGGGATTAAACTCTTCTATCTTGCATTTATTCAATTACAGGTGTTTTTATTGCTCAAAAAATGCATTCTTACTGTTTTTTTTATAACTGTCTTCTAATTGAACCTATAACTTAGTGGTGTCACCGGCTTGTCTCCATGGTGCTCGATACGTTTAATGCCCTTCTGTGGAACATTCCTGGCAAAGTAATAACATCTCCATGGTGAACAGCATGTAGGGGACACTTCACTGGAAAAGTTAAGTGGTGTCCCTTTAACTGTTATTTTTAGCACTCATTTGTGGCATGATTTCATACGTAGGTTATTATGTGTGTTTTTATCATTACTGTTCCACTGGGTCGTGTACATAGACAACCCAAGGCTGAATCACATACAAGCAAGGGCTGATGCATACGATTTATAAAAATGTGCTGGCCAGTATTAATGGGCAACACTATTCACAATTATATATTTAGAAAAACAATGTATTATTTTTATAGTCAAAATGCACCTATATAATTTGACACAGGCAATTCAAAATTGATTCACTAAATATGATTGTACGGACTCAAAAAGGCCCATTGTGTTAAGAGTTATTAAATGGAATGTGTACAAAGGTCTAGTTCTGTAAACTGAAATGTTGGAATAAAACTGTATTATCATATGAATGTGTGTCCACTGGGACTGCCAAATACTCCCCTAACTTAATAGAGCATGGACAAAATTGATATCACTTGATGTTTTAAGGCGTTTTTCAGGTTGATGTCTTGTCTGTGGCACTTTGCTTTTGGTTCCTGGTGTCTAACTTGAGTTGAATTGACCGAAACTACAATGTGAATAGAGTCATTGCATACATAGGTGAGCCAATACAGTTTGTGTAAATTTTGCACAATTTTGAATGGAGGCATGTTTAGTCCAAACTAATTATCTTTGTAGAACAATCACCAATCTCTGGCGAGAACCAGTTCATGAGAATTTAAGTTGACATAGTGTATTTTCTTACTTGCTCACTGGAATGTGAAGGACTCCAATTAGTTTGGCCAAATTGGTCACTTGAGACAAAAATTATTCTCATCCTTTTACAGACTCACTCTCGTTCACTGATGCACGTTAGCGGCACTGTATATTTAACACAGTTCTACTCAGTTTTCCTGGAAATCTGGTTTTGTGCAACTGTCTGGCTTTACTATGGTGTTGCATTTGGTACATGAGAATAGCACTGTGCTGTTATTAAGCTTTGACCATTAAATTTACCTATTTTGTTGATAATTGTTTTAAAAATCAACCATACTTTTAACTTATTGAAGAAAAAAATACTTTTATTTGTAAGTATTCAATATGGGTAAACAGGGACTGATAAGTTGAGCTTCCTTTTATAGAAGGCAGGAGACTAGTCATCAGATTGGAGTTTTTATTTTTATCTAGTTGTCGATCTTGCAGCATTTGATAAATCTGTTAACCTACCTTAAACAATTCTCAATGCTTTTGATGAATGTCTGTTTCTCCCTCTGTAATTCAGAGATGTTATTGCCACTATAATTAATTATTATCATTATTACTACTGTTGTTACTACTGTTACTAATGCAAGTTATTGCAAAAAGTATAACTTCTGTCCATTTTCAGGTATGTGTCTGTAATACCAGACTGCTTCCACACGATGTCAGTGTGCTGTGGAGCATTTTCATTACGAATTGGAAAATAATGTTTGTTGACTTGTGTATCGACATATATTATTAGGAATAATAAAATATGGTTTAATGAAACTATGGTGTATGTGTTTGTCTTACAACAAAATACTCCAAGGATACTTCTGAAATACATTAAAACGGGGCAGACAAATACAAGCTTGTATTATTCTAAACCGCTCCTTTTCTACTCGTGGGAATGTCCGTTACAGTATTTGTTTATTTAAATGGATCCCATGAGCTGAAAGCGGTGCAATCATCTAGTATCAGTAAAGGATTGCCAGTCCAGTTGTCTACAAGGTTGTACATTATTTCATGAAAAATATAACAATCATATTTTTCTCTGGTCTGGTAAACTTGCCTTTGGTGTCTAGTTAACAATTCTATTCTTGATTTTGTAACAAATCCTACAGGATAAAATCATGGGGGGAAAGCGTAGAAAGCATGATTAAGGGTTCTTCGATCTGACTTTAGAATGATATGGATTTATTCTATTCTATTTATTGCATTGCAATATAAGGCATTGTAATGTTTGAACCTGTTATTTATGTGTGAATACGATTTTCAATGTCTCATTTTGTAGACATGATAGTTCATACACAAATGGTGTAGATTTGGGTTTGTTTTAACTTATGACAGTGAATAGTGAGCATGCATCACCTCGTTGTGACCACTGGGTGGCGCAGGGCTCTGTCCAGTCACTCACTTTCCTGTAATAAAATCAAGATGGCAGCTGTTGTTGAGAATGTTGTCCAACTGTAAGTCTTGTACTTTTTCATCTATATTTCAACACACCATGTAACGATACGATAAGTGTATACTCACACATGTACGTGTTATTTAGCCGTGTCACTTCTTGCCTCCAGCACAGTTGTTGTGTTTGGACAGTGTTGTTAGGACAGTGTCGTGAACAGTGTCATGTCGGAGCGTCGTGTGTTCACATCCTGGAGTCAGTGGAAGTGAAATAGTTAGCAGTCCTGATTATGACATTTAAAAAGGACTTTATGAGAGCACGTTCTGCACAATCCGTGTTACCTTGTTGATTATAGACTTGTTCTCTTACCGCGTGTAAACTTATGCGGTGCGTTTAGCTTAACTGCTAACTAATCATAGTGCTAATGTTATCGCTAACAAGCTAACAACCAACGCATTAGCCACGACAATTACAGAATTAATGAAACTATAGCTTTTCGTGGATGATGTTGACTTAAAGCGTGTGCATCGTCTGTAATACTTTGTGTCTGTGTAATAACAGTAGGAGGAGAATCCAAAGCTAACTTTTGGGACTTACATTCACTTGAAAAAAATGCTTGAATCTCTGCTGACTTCGTCTCCAAACAGGTGCGCGCAGACTCCAGAAATGAGCTCAAATGTGTCCTATTGTTATGCTGGGGACAAACATTGCTATTGATCAAATCACAAGTCAGACAGAGCGTAGACAAATTATAACAGTTAAAACAAGTTTCAGTTCAGTTTTTTGTCCTTTACAAGGGTTTGTCTGTTGTTTAAGTTAAGCAAGTTTAAAGCTCAAAGTTTGGAAAGTAAAACGTCCTATGTATTTAATAAAGACACTTTGTAAAGTAACCTTTAATGTCTTTCAAATGTTTTGGATATATTTGGTCAACAATGTCATTAAAACAATAGATAATTGTAATAAGCGATTATTTACTACTACAGTTAACAGATTTGTTTGCCCAGTACCTGAGTTTAGGGATAGACTGAGACAAAAGCTCAGGGGTGCTCGAGATAAAACCGGTTGGGAACCACTGCTTCACACAACCAAAAAAAGTGTCACCTCCAAAGTGCCAATTATTTTGTTCAATACTTGAGTGGAAAGCGGCCATGATGTTGACGTGTCTCTCGCCGTCTCTTAGGCTGGGAGAGCAGTGCTACAGAGATGCCCTGGAGCAGTGTCATAACTACAACGCCCGGCTGTGTGCAGAGAGGAGTGTGCGGATGCCCTTCCTGGACTCTCAGACCGGCGTCGCCCAGAGCAACTGTTACATTTGGATGGAGAAGAGACACAGAGGACCAGGTCATTTTCTTCCTCTTTAAGTAGTGATAATACAATAAATGTCTACGGTTAATTGGACAAAAATAATTCAATCAAACACCATGTGAAGAGGGTCTCTTTTATCGAACGATAAATACAAGACTGTTCTATTCACGTTCTTTAGGCATGGCTCCAGGGCAGCTGT